>NC_056741.1:1786088321-1786218321 GCF_019279795.1 Protopterus annectens | reverse complement strand
GCTCCTTATTATATTTCTACCCCACAATTTTTCTGTTTGCAGTTTTTTTCACTTGTCAGGAATCTTACATCCTCTAACAGAATAACACCCATATCACATTTAGCACACTATTCCAGTATCCATATCCTTCTTACAGTGTTAGTAATACTGTTTACATTTATAGAAAGTACTCTAAAATTGTTGATTTTATTTCTTTTTAAGTTTAGAGAAGTAGGTTTACATTTTCAATTTCTTATTTTTACCTTTCCCCAGTTAAATATTTTCCTGGGCTTGTGTACCAATAATTGTGGCCCTCAGAGTCTGATTTCTCACTGACTAAAACTTCAAAACAGTATGAGCATTAATCACTACTCTTGTCCTTTCTTCCTGCATGCACTCTCATTTTCCCTTCTGTATTTGTTCTTCTTCAACAATTTCTTTTTCACCTAATTCACTGCCTTGCATAGCTTTTTCTTGTCCTTCCTTGTGCATGTTTTCTTACCCTTCTTTTTATTATTTACTGTTTGCTCTTGACAGTTAATCCAAAGGTGCCCCTTTTTATACAACCTGCATTCAGTCACACACCTTCTTGTTGTATGTCCTTTCTCGCCACACTGGTTACATTGCATCCCTTTCGCAATCATTAATTAAATAAGAAAAGCCCTCAAAAAGAAACATGATTTAGGCTGGCCAGAGTATCTTAATGTCTCTCTTTGACCAACCACAAAAAATAACAACAGCAAGTGTTTCACCATTTTTTCCCATTTCAAAACAGCTTTCAACCGCCACGCTCTATTCCATGTTTCTCTCACCTCTAACTTTCACAGTATTATCAACAGTTTCACAAAGACCCTGAATGCATTTTTTTAACATCTTCTACTTTAGTTTCTTCAGCTCTAAATTGCAAAGTAACACTGCTTTTAACATGTATGTTACTACCAGAAAAAAAAATAGTTCCACAGAAAAATGTCCTTCATTTTTTTACACAGTTCCAGAAATTGTATCATCAGTCCATCAGTTTCAAATGTTAAGTTAAAAATATTCTTTCCCAATATGTACTGAGGTTTAAAACTCAGAAGAGTTACCGATTGACCCACAGATATTTCTCTATAACACTGTCATTTTTTCTATATTCTCTCCTCCATGTTGCTGCTTCTCTTAGGTCTATTCCATGCTGCTATAGAAGGCCTATGGTGCCATCTAGCATCTCTGAAGAGTAGGGGTCCTTTATTAAGTACATTACTTACATAATTTACATTATATATAACATTTGTATTTTTCACATCTATTATACATTATTTACAGTTATATACAATTATTTACATTTTTTATAATTTTTCATTATTTTGAACACTTCCATCAATTATCTTTTGCATTACTATCTATACAAATATATACACATTAAGTCTCCCAGTCTTTTTCCCACAACCAAAATCTTATCTTTCTTAATATCTCAACCAATATCCATCTTCCATTATACTTTATCTCATCCATTCTTTCATTCCAGACAGTTCAGATTCTATAAAACAGCTTCTTATCAATTATTGTTGCAAATTCCTTACTCTTATTACTATAATAACCAAATTCAGTCATATCCATGTTGATTCTTCCTATTTTCATAATATATTCCAAGAAGTTTTCTTCATGTAACTTATCCCATAATTTCTTTACCCTTTTACATTGCAAAAAAAAGAAGCATGTTCTGTTGTTTCAGTCTCACCACAATAATGACAAATTCTTTCTTCTGTTTTTGTATGGATTATTAGCTTTTACTGTCAGTTTACTTATAGATAGTGCCCACAAGAAATATCTAAATTCAATATACTTTTTACACCATTCTATTATTTAATACCTTTATTTTTATTCTCTTATTTTTCCATAGACATATACAATAATATTCATTATATTCATATACCATCTTTTCATTTTCTTCCACTTCTCTTATTTTTAATTTATTTTATTATTTATTTATCTATTTGTTGTTGACCAGGAAAGTCTGACTATTTTCAGTGGAGGCCTGGGTAGAAATGTTCCAGACGTATGCCTTTGGAATGTGGGAGGAAACTGGAGTACCTGGGGAAACCCACACAAATGCAGAGAAGACATGTAGACTCCACACAGAAGGCACCCCAGCTTAGAATCGAACCAGAGAACCTGTTGCTGTGTGGTGACAATGTTAGCTGCTGCACCACTGTACCACCCACAATATAATCTTCTCTTGATATGCTATTAATTCTCCATTCATTTCTTTTATATTTTCTCAACAAACTCTATATTGCTTTATATTTTTCTGCCATAATTGCACTTATTAGAGAACCATTTCTTTCTTTAACCCACTTTATTACCCTGTATAAATTCAATGATGCTACATAACACCACTGGATTTATTAATTGCAATCCTCCTTCTTCCTTATTAATATATAATATACCTATAATATATCTCTTTTCACCAAATTCAACATGTAACCCCATATAAAGGAGAAAACAATTATAAAAAAATTCTTTCTCTTCTTTTACTGGAATCGTATATGCGCTTGCTAAATATACTATTTTTCCTAGCAACACAGAATTTATTAAGTACACTTTTTTCTTATAAGATATCTTGTATATCTTCCAAAATAGATGTATACGATGTCTACATCTTCAACAATATATATATATATATATATATATATATATATATATATTTCTCAGTTTTGCTATTGTCTGTTCCCATTGTTTATCTTTATCATGTCATCTCCAAATTTTATTCCTAATAATGTTATTTCTTTCATGTTAAACTGAATGTCCTCTGTCTAGCCTTCTTCTGCTAATTTTGTGCTTTTAGCACAATTTATAGTCATTCCTATACTCTTCAACTGTCCATAAAACCTCTTAATCACTTCCATCCCTTGTTTATTCTTTACTGCTATTATTACATTTGCATAAATGAGCATTACTGGTCTCCTTATACCTTCTATGGTCTCATATTCTAATTATTCTAGTTCTATATTTATATTATTAACTACTGCATTGATAGCTAATGCAAATAAAATATTGCTCATAGGACATTCTTGCCTTATCCCACTTTTTATATCTATTTCATGGCTTAACCTTCCATTCAGTAACACTTTTAATTATTATTCTTATATTGCTGTCTTAAAGATCTTAAGAAGTTTCTCACTTACTTGATATTCTGTCACTATTTCTCATAATATATCATGCTGTATCTTATTAAATGTTTTATTTATGCCATCTACCATAATTTTTGCTTTTGCCTTTCTATAACAAATATCGCATATACTTTCCGTCATTATCATTAATAATTCTTGAAGTCCTTTCCCCTTTCTTCAAAATATAATATCTTCTAATATATTATTAATGTTTGTATCCAATCTTATTTATAATATTTTCATAAATATTTTATAATCCGAGATATTAAGTACTATTGGCCTCAAATTTCTTATGTCATCTTTAGTCACTTTCTTGCATATAAATTTCATCACTCCAATACATATCACCTCTTGACTAAAGCCTTCTTCCAACCAGTCAGTTAACACTTGTACAAATACTTCTTTTTAGGAATCCTTCATATCTTTATACGTGCGATATTCTATCTCATCTAAACCCATTGCAGATTCTAAATTTACCATTCTTAACACATTATTCAGTTCTTCCATTTTAACAGCTTTTTCTACTTCTGTATTATCTTTTTTCTGTGAATTTTTAAGCTTCCACATGTATATATTCTTTCTGTTTTAATTTTTTAAAATGTCTTCTATATACTGCTTTACTACATTAATTATTTCTTGTTGATGCATTACTTTCTTTCCTTTCTTACTTCTTAACTGTCTTATTACCATTTTTCTCTTTTATTAACCCACTCAAATATGGTGCCACTTCTTTTTCCTTCCCTTGCAAGAAGTATCTTTGTTTATATAAATGCTCTTTTAACTTTTTTTTGGTTTTACTCATATATATATATTTTTTTCTTTCTTATTACTTCTCCATTGCATCCTTACATACTTCTTTATATTTTTTCTTCCCCCGTCTTCTCCTTTTTTCATTTTTGCCATGCCACATAACTTTTTTTATATTTGCTTTTAAAAGCTATCCACTGTGCTGTCCAGTTTGGATAAAAAAAAGCTCTTATTTCTACATAATTCTGTCTACAATTGATTAATCATGTATCTCCCTTTCTATCTATGTGTTTTTCATTTACTCACTTTATACCTTTTCCAGTTTTTATATAATCCTTTTTTTCCTGAATTTCTAACCAGATTCGTAAATGATCTGAAAATTCCGTAATTTTTGTGCCTTCTTTTATGATACTTAAGCTTTTTAAAATTACAAAATAATCTTTTTCTCTCTTTAAATTATTTATTTTATATGTACGTAGATTTTTATTCCATACATATAACTTTCCTGGCTTTATTACTTGCACTAATGCTTTTGCATCCCTTCTCTCTTTATTTTCCTTATTTTGCAATTCATACCACTTAGCATTATATGTCCATATTGAGACTTACAGCATAAAAAAATTAAACATTTCTTCTCCTGCTTTCATTGCAACACATGCATATATAGCAATAATTCTATACGCTTCTCCTTTCCATTTTACATATACAACTGTTATTCTTCCCTTTACCACTAATACAAAATCTTACACATTCACTGATGAGTTACATAATACTGCTATACCTAAGCGTGTCTCTGTACCTATATTCCAGATGATTTCACCCCACCATTTATTTTATTTATTTATTTAACATTTGTTAACTTGGAAAGTCTGACTTGGAACAAAGCCAATTTTCAGTGGAGGCCGGGGAGAAACACTCCAGATGCATCTCTTTCTAATGTGGGAGGAAACTGGAGCACCCTTAGGAAACCCACACGAATGCAAAGAGGACATGTAGACTCCACACAGAAGGCACCCCAGCAGAGAATCAAACTGGAGAACCTTTTGCTGTGAGGTGACAACACTACTGCTGCACTGTCCAAACCTTTCTGTTTGCTGTCTGTCATCTTCTGACAATATTCTTATGTCTTCCAATATGATTATATCCATGTCTAATTTAGCAAACAATTCTAATACACCTATTCCTTGTTTTATATTTCAAATACTATTAACATTTACTACTAATATTCTCAGTGATGCATTTTTATGTTATTTACACTCTCTTCAAAAAACAGTGCCCATTACTTTTCTTATTCTCTTTTATGCTTTCTCCTAGAAATTTTCTTTTCCTATCTTTTACTCTTTTCCAATCACAAATTTCCTTCCTTTCACTGCTCTCCAATTTATTTAATCTTTTCACTTACATCAGACATCCTTTCATTTCCTTGCTTATCACTTATTTATTTTCATTTATTTATTTCATTTTTTTCTTTCCTTAGTTTTAATACTTTCTTTTATATCACTCTTATCTGTCATTATTTGATTTTCTTCCACTTTCTGTTGTTCTATTTCTATTACTTTATTTAGGTCAGTTTCTTGATCAAAGTCTAGATCTCATTGTATTCCCCTAGTTTATATTCTTCTATATTTTGCTTATAGTCTGTCCATAAATGTCCTGACTTCACGCATTTAAAAAAAATTACATCCCATTTTTTCACATCATGCCCCACTTTTCATAAATGTAACATTTTCTTTTATCACATTCATTAATTAATAGTTTTTTCCACATGAAAAAAAAACACATTTTGGTTGTCCCCAATATTTTACAAACCCTCTATTCCCCTTAATGTCTGTCAAACTTGGTATATGAACAATGCTGTCATTTTCCATTATCAATATCACATTACATTCCCATCCCCCAGTCTATAAAATTATGTTGTAATATATTTTTACAATGTCCATCACTTCTTTACACAACGTCTTTAAATAGCCTGTTAATATCTGTTTTTCAGCTTTGATACAAAACAGAGTAAATATTTTCTTTTTTGATTCCCTATTAAGTTCTTGAATTACATGTACGTTTCATGGATTAAAGTTCCTTTTTTAATTTATATTATCCCAAAAACTTTTCCATAAATTGCCCTGATTCAAAAATAATGTCACAATAAGAGCTGTTATTAATATGTATAAAAGTCCTTACCTCTTTTTGTGAGATGCCCAAGGGAACCCAAATGTCATAATTGTCCAAACTTCTATGTTCTTTTTTGCTGATACGTACTATGTATATCCTTTTCCTTTTTGCCACTTTCTTCTCTTCTTTTCTCCCTCCTTTTCTTACTGTGTCTGCAATATTCCTTGTATTCAGCACTGCTGCACTTTCTTTCTCCTGTACACTCTCTATGATGTTTGCCCACGATGCTGCTTCACCACTCTCCAGTTCACGTTGTACAATTAATTCTTGAAGTACAACATCCTGCAGCCCTCCCAGTTGGAGGGTTGTAATAATATATCCACCATGACTACTTTTGCTGTCTTCCTCAAACAACTGCCTCTTAAATATTTCTTCCAAATCTTATGAAGGTTCGGACACCTTCACACTCTTAGCAATGATTCCTTTGCCTTCATTACAGTATAACTGCTGAAAGGCTTAACAGCCTTCTGCTCCTCCAGTGTTTTCACTAATGGTTCAACTACCGTTAATCCTTCTCTGGACACACCTTCTTTGACCTCACAACTACTCTCCAAAGCTTGCAAGGATTCTAAATCCTTGCTTTTAACACCAACAAGCTGACTTTCCATGTTACTCCCTGCTTCTCTGGGCTGTCACTGCACCATAAGCAGTAAGTAACCGTCTGTTGCATCCCCCTGCACAACACACACAGTAAGGGAAGTTCCATGATGACATGGCCATATTTCCCTTTTGTAATATAAAATACCACCTCAGGTCTTCCCTGAAGAGACCAACTACTGCCTAGTGGGACTAACCTGGGCTACAAAGAATAAATAATTAAAATAAGTAAATTAAAAAATTAGTTGGGGGCAAATGCTCTAATTCAGGGGAAACTTTTTATATACTGGCAGTATTCAGTTTGACAGTTGATCGATTAAGACAATTTATATTAAAATACATTTTCTAAATTATATGTTTGTCATTTTTTAAGACTGTGACCTTCGTGCTTTACTCCAAATGTCAACAATTTTGAGCCAACATTCTGAGGCAAAATTGAGCTGTTCCTGGAAATCAGGGATTGTACAAGGGTACACTTCATGGGTATGGTGCTTGCGTGCTTATACTTATATAAGGTTAAGATCACTTAAGTGAAAGTGTGTGCTAGTTTATTAGGGATGTGACAGATGTCTGTCCCTTGCTTCATTTAGATTTCAATATATGCACTGCCTCAAAAAGGCTGTGATACTCAACGATTTTAGAATAATTAGCAAACTCTGCCTATTAACAAAGATCTTAAAAAATTTGCCTACAAATAAATGCTCTCCTATGTTAATGATTATGGACTTCTCAGTGATGCACAACCTGGCTTTAGAAAAGGCTTTAGTACTCTTTGTCATTTACACCACTACAAACTAAATTTGCTAACAACAGGTACCTTCGCAGACATGATAAGAGCCTTTAATAGTATACTCTAGTGCTTAGTAATCTGCCCAGATGTACTTAACTAGCCACACTTTCCAAGTCTATGCCATCATTGCTCTCTTTGATGAAGGTACCCTATCATATGGTGTACTCCAATACTCTGTCATGTGGTGTACCCCAAGGATTACTATTGGGCCCTCTTCTCTTCTCTTCTCTTCTCTTCTCTTCTCTTCTCTTCTCTTCTCTTCTCTTCTCTTCTCTTCTCTTCTCTTCTCTCTCTCTGTAAACAGTATCTCTCTGTCTATCTTGAGACCTAGTAGTACATACTGATGATGTTCTTATAGTGGAATCAGCCAATATGGGTGGGACCTTGTAAAGGTACATGTGTGGCCTTAGATGTATACTAAGCCTTTGATTGGAAGGCAATGGTGATTGTTGATGATTCTAAAAATCAGTGCAGCACATAAAGTAGTAGAATAAGAACATTTGCACTGAAATCATTTTTTTCAAGTATAAGAAGTCTGTGATTGCAGAATGTAGCATTATTTAAAGATTGTGACCTTCATGCTTTAATCACAAAAATCAAAACATTTTAGTCAACAATTTGAGGCAAAACTGAACTGTTCCTGGAAATTTCCCCTTCTTGTTAGAAGTACATTTGGTTAACACAGGCTACTGTGAGGTGTATCTGCTTTCTTCTAATGTGCAGTGACCGCAGAGTTGACTATATTTAAACATGGAGAAATGTGTAGTATAATGTAATTAAATACTATCCTAGGTGGTTAAGAGATGACCTGCACTGACACTCCTGCCCAAAAAAGTGCAACTAAATTTTAATGATCCTTTTCAATATACCATGAGTAATAATCTAAGTATAAACTCCTCCAAATCTGGAATTATGGTATTCAGCACCCTGGAAGTCTTTTTTATAAGTTACCCTTATGGTTATGTATGACAAGTATAACTACTCCAGCCAAGTTGGAATGTCTGTCCCATGCTACACTATTGTTGCATTCACTAGAGCCCATCCCATTCTGAGCTGAAGTCACTGAACGGAGGAACAGAAGGAAGCTCTCGCAGCTGAAATAAAAATGGTTTCTTAACAACATAAACAGAGAAAATGTCAACAAACTCAGTCCCAAGCAATGCTATCATCACATTCACTAGAGTGCTAGGCACCCATCCATTTTGACCTGAAGTCAGTCACTGAACACTTGTGTAAGTTCTTAAGACAGGAACACAAGGAAGTTCCTGCAAGTGAAATAAAAACATTTTTCTAACAACATAAAGGAAGAAAAATTCAGTGAATACAGGTACTTACCTGCTGTGTTTACTATATATTCTATCTTGTTATGGGATAGTATCTTACCACTATTTCTCTGCAGTACCAATATAGTCTTGAGATGTAATTTTTTTTTAACAATAATTGGTTTACTGGTTTATGTTATAAACATTGGCTAATTCAGTACCTGATGCTCTGCGACTTTGGTTGGAAGTTGGGATGTCCTGCCCCACCCTTACTCTTATTAAAACTCACCGATCTACTATATTTTTTAAACAACACATCCCACCTGTACTTAAACCACTTGCTTTACTAATTCTTATGCGGCTATATATTACTATTCTGAATTACCTTAGAACACTTTACTTATAGGTTTAAATTTAATTCTGGATGACAGTATATTCAGCCTGGGCTTTACTAATATTTACAGTTGGGTTTCACTGCAGCTTCCCATGCCTGATCGTCAGCTTTATCTTTTTACAAGCAACTGAAACTGGATTGCTATAATTGCAAGTTTTGTTGCCTTTCATCTGGTAACTTGCCAGTTTTCTGCCTGGATTTTCCCACAACTAATTGTTTCTGGCAGCAGTCTCAAGGCTGCATTTTAGGATGGGATACTCTCCATTCGGCCTTTCTACAATACTCTTACTCATCTCCCCTACCCAACCCACAGTTCTAACACATCTTTTCCAATACATTTAACTTATACCAACTCCCTCCTCTTCTTTTCCAAGGGCCTGCCTCTTCCTACATAATCTTTCTATAATCTCTTCTCTCTTTCAGCTAATACCATTCAACAGCTCTCCTTTTTTACACTCATTTCTTTCACCCTGCCACTCACTCCTTTCCCTTATTTATTTTTTTCTCTACCACACACTAGTTAGAAAGAGGTGCTGCATTTGATATCAAAGGAGAACTGTCTCTCTCCCTCCTACTTGTCCTTCATAATCTCTCCAACAAATTATAATTTTCCTAATATGTACTCCCCAGGCATGACCACCTCACTATTTCTCCTATTATGTCACCTTACAAACTACCAAGTAATCATCACTCCTAAAATATATTCACCCACCATAAGCTATACTTTATTTCACATTACATATCATTCCCATTTTCACAGTATCCCTAATTTATTCAATATTACAACTCATGTTTTCTTTATACATAACACTCTTAACCTCCCAAGTCTAGCCAGAATTAAGAAAACTATAAGCTGGTCATCTTAATAAAACTATCACAAGCACATCTTTGCTAGTAAAACATCATACTATGCAGTGATATCCACCATACTTCTTTCCCAGTATCTTCACCCATTCCTCCTACTACTCCATTTCCAAATGCCATTATATTATCTCCTAAACCATTATATATTACATCCTTAAACATCCATAGCATGCTAAGTAAAGTCACTGAATATTATTACTGGATATCACAATACAAACTACATATTGCCACAGTTGGTTAAACTTGACTACAATCTCATATAAAAGACTCTTAAATCCTTCCCTCGGCTATGGCATTATTTGATCTAACAGACTGCAAAAAAAAAAAAAATGGGCAGGCAGGCTGGCTGTCCTGTACCCTGTCTCTTACACTCTCTCTGCTCCACCAAAATTCCACAGTGCAAAGCTATTAATTTATCTGCTTAAATTGAATGACCAAAAGAATTTCTGCATAATCATTCTGTATATTCTGCTAGATCATAACATCTTATTTCTGGAAGATATCATTCACTGGATATCTAACAATACCCATAACAAACTATTATCTTAATAGGTGTTAGCACTGATTGAAAAAAACTTTATTTCAGAATTTACCAGCATCAACTTGTATGGCTTCAAGCAACCTATTATTAACCATCTTCACTTTAACTAAACCAGAAATTCATTATAGACTGAATCATAGTCTCCCATCCTAGTAAATACAATTCATCAGGAATCCTCTGTGATTCCCTAAGCAATCATCGTCCGACATTGTAACCCACCACATCAGACAACACTTACACATGGAAACCCATAACCTCTCTCACTTTAATGTCACTGTGCTTGTTGACACCCTCAAATCCCTTAATTCTTCACCACTAGATGGTGCCATCCATAGATTTAATACCATGTTTTTAAACACTATAAACTCTTCAGCCCCCTTAAGAAAGAAGAGAGTTAAGGCCAACTATGAATCTTTGCTCATAAAACACATTAGAAACTAAAATCCCACAGAATTTCAGATACTATAGATAACTCAGGAACGATACAAAAAATATTGATAGGAAATACTCATACTCTGATCCACAAATCAGTAAAAGAAATAATCCTAAACAATTCTGGTCCTCTATAAAGAAAATCTTATACTCTGGAACAAACACTGTCCCCAACTAGTGCCCAAATCTCTCCCCATTAGTAACAGCTACTGAATTTAACTCCTACTTCATAGACTGTTTAACTGCTCTTACCTCAAACTCCTCTGCCATGTCGTCTGAATCAGCACTTCCACCTTCCATAATTAACCCCCATATTCTCAGTAAAACCAGTCTCTATCTTCTTCATTAAACAGCTACCAAATAAACTTAAACAGTGCTTCCACTCAGAATATCTTAAGCCAGTTGCTAACTCCATTGCTTACCCAATCTCCATTCTCATCAGCAGGTCCATTCAAGAATGTTATGCTTCCCCTATCTGAAAAAATTCCCTATCACAAAGGTGGAAGTTGCAGTGATGCAACCAATACTACCTCCTATCTGTAAAATACTAGAAAAGTGTATACATAAACAACTTCTCTATTACCTCCACCAAGGAAACCTACTAAACCCTACAGAGCATGGCTTTCAACTTTCTCATTGTACTGTAACTGCTTATGACTTTCTTAGTCATCAACAACTCCAGAGACAATGGAAATCTGGTGTATTCCATCCTTTTAGACTTATCAAAAACATTCAACACAGTATGCCACAATAAGCTGGATAAAATGTCTACCTTAGGCCTCTCTGTCACTACTGTTAATTAGCTTTTTTTCTAAATGTCAGACTAATATCAGTCAGGTAAATGGTATAAAAAAATGTCCCCATACCTTCCTGCTCACATTGGTGTTCCTCGAGGCTCTGTACCTGGTTTTCTTTTTAACAACTTTATTAATACTCTTTTCACCTCTTCCCAACAAACATCCCTTATGCAATAAGCAGATAATTCCACTCTTATCTGCTTAACCAGTACAATCAGCTCTTGATCACCCCACCCCCAGAAAAAAAAAGCCAGTATTATTTTTTCCCAAATCTGACACACAAAAAGAATGCCTTCAAAATCTTATCCCCAAATAATACTGCAATAAAAATAGTCTCCCACACTAAACTATAGGAGGTAATACAGACATTTTTACTGTTGATCTCCCTATACAAAACTGCACTAAAAAACTCACCAAAGAACTTGAAATGCTTTAATGATCTAAGGAATTCCTTACCAGTCTCACTAGAACAAATTTTGCCAACATATTTACCTTCACTGCTGTAAGGCTGTCCTCTCTTGACCAAACTTCATCCTAGTTTAAAATCCAAACTAGAACAGTGTTATAATGAAGTTGCTAGATTTGCAACAGTCTGTCATACCATACCCATCACAGCTCAGTTCTTAAATCTCTATACTGGCTCAAACTTTCATGTTGCCTGACATGCATGCAACTTCTTCAAGCCTGCAAGATAATTTATAATCCCTCTTCAATTGCAGGTATTTACAGCATCTTTGTCCACCATATCCTAAATCATCCCATCTGTTCTGCAGACAAACAACTACATGTAATCTGTAAATCTAAAAGATCTACAGGACAAAGCTTATACTTGTACTCCATAGCTGAAGCTTGGAAATCCATCCGATTCACCATTAGATAAATCACTAACATCCACTCATCAAAGTCTTCCTTCAAGGAATTCCTGCCTAGCTCTTGACTCTGATCTTGCTTTACACCAGGCTAATATTTGATATCTTTTTTATTCCTATTCTGTACCTGGAAAATACTCTTTATTCCTACTCATTCTTATCTCGCATACTTAAATCTTCATCTAAATATCTTTATTTTACATGTCTCTAATTAAGAGCCTCCATTTCACTTATAGACCTATTAGTACACCATGCTGCTTCTAAAACTGCATAACCTAAAAGTGTTTCTTATTTAGAACTCTGTAGAATTTAATTCCCAACTGCCTCATCTATACTGTTCTTCTGTTTTTATTACTAGAATTACTCCAAATTTAGAATTATGGCATTTAGCTCTTCAACAGCATTTAATTTCAGTTGTTGCTATATGATTATAAGCTGTTTTTGTACTCCCTCTTCCCTTGTATGATTTACTGTAAATTGATTATATGTATCTACTGATGTATTTCTTTGTAAATGTGTGCATTATAAATGATTTAATGAAAATTTGAAAATTGCTTACATGTACTTACTTATGTATTCTCTTCCTGTATGAGGAGTCTTTCTCCCTAGACCCCTAGTTAAATGGAATTCTGCCTAGTTTTACATTCCTGGTAAATAAATTTCAGTAACTAACTAAGTAAGGAACCACAAGTCTGTCATTTTTGTCATCAATCCAAAATACCTCTGTCTCACTTTTGACTTGTATCTGTCCTTTAAACATCACTCTGAACTGTCTCTAGCACGCTCAACTTAAGCTTTGCTACAAATTATCTCACCTTCTCTCCCCAAATGTATTCATACCTAAACATGTATATTGCTTCTACTTTTAACTATTTACCCCACAACAGACACCTTCTGCAAATAGCAGAAATTAAAACATGCCACTTTACCATCCTAACCCTTCCACAGTTTTATGACTGTGAACTACCTAAAACGTGAGACTGGTTTCTTATACCTGGTAAGTCAACTAGTTTGCTTGCTGCACTCATCTTTAGAATCAGCAATCACTATTATCCTCCCATCCAAAGCTTAATACATATCAAAGATAAGACATGTGCCCTTATAGGGTCCCTGCCAGATGCAAGCACACGTGTAAGACTACCATTTGGAACTGCTTCTGAAGAGAGAACATTTAAGAAAATAGGCCTAGTAACATGGAACTACATTCAATCTAATATCAGAAAAGAGAATATGATTAAAATATTAAAAGAAAAAAACAGAAAAGAATCTCCATAAATCTAACTTTTGCTCATGCTACAGCCACAATGGATAATGTTGCTAACCAAACACATGACAATGTATAATAACATACTATACTAATTATTGTTCTTAAGGCATGAGGGTCTTCAGAAGTTAAACTTATAATTATTTTACAGTATTTTGTCTGGTAATTACTGTTTTTTTCATATCAATTTATCAGTGCTATCTCTGTTAGCAACAATGAGAAAAGGAACAAAACTATAGAGGTGTACAGACACAGTACCTCAGGTATTCAGTTCCATGGTTCCAAGGACACAAAAGAAAGATACCATTCTGCTGATATGCAAACATTTTCTCTCTTTACTTTTTGACTTAGTTACTTTGTGAATATCACACCTTCATGGGAAATCTAAGAAACATATCTGTTGTAAAGGATCTATTTTTAGTTAGCCACATTTGTATATTGTTGAAATTCATATGACTAGACTATATGATTGGCAATTTAAAATATGAGAAAAGAAACAACGTTTTTGCACAAGGGCAACTCTCTCCTACACCCCCTGCTAACTATATATACTAACTCCAAGATCCCAAAAAGTTAGATTCCTAATCCCCCGGTGTACCACAATCAACATGCAACTATGTTTCTTTTCCGTTTTTGATATTTTAAGTTGTTGATCATATGTTCTCGACCATAAGACTTTCGAAAAATTTAAAAATATGACAAACTAAAATAGATCAATTTCCAAACACAGCTCTGTGCTCCTACCTGTGTGTTCCACAAGGACAAGGATCATACTCCATAAATTCTTCATTTGCTTCCACTGATGTGGCAGTATCATTCTTAACATTCTCCAAATATGCTTCCTTTTATTCCTTAAATACCTGTAAAAGGGTACCACAGGAGGTAAAATATTTAATGTAGCAAGCTTCACAGTAACTTTCAAGTCATGTTATAAATCCATACATTTGAACAGCTAGCAGCACTACTGTACATGCACTTTACTTTGTAAATATTTATATAACGATTGTTTTTGCTATTTTGAACTATACATGTTGTCATTTATAATTACAGGCAGATTTACTACTTTTGTTTCTTTGCATATAGAGAAAAATCTTCCTTCTAACTAACACTAATGTGTACTGGTAAATTTCCATAAAATTATTTTATTTAACTGTACTCTGTTAACCCTTGTCACCTTGGTATTTTATTTCTATGTCAGAACACTAGAATATTCATATCATGCCATTGATATAATCAACATGAATTAGATAAAGTTACTTGACCTAGTTTATTCAGTTCTCAAAAGAAAGGTCCATTAATTTGTTAGTGAAACTTTTAAATTATATTAACTATACATGTAGTGTAAGTAGAAATTTTTCTTTTTGATAATAAATGCCATCAAAATGGTAAATCAAACTTTGATGGTCAATTTCATTATTAAGACTACCTGAATATAAAGGCAGTATCTCAAAAATTCATCTAGCCTCCATAATCCTTTTAAATGTAGCACTTTATCCCTAGACATGGCACAAAGGACAATGCAATACACAGAATTTCAAATATTTCTCATTACATTTTTTTCCGGTTATTAAAATGTACTGCCATTTTCTCTAATAGGAATAAGAAGTCTTCTATGCAAGGTGCAGTATTGCAATTCCATTTCCTAGTTATACATTTTTTGGCAATTGATAAGTTTGTCCATAATACATACAGATTGCTTTTATTCACATGACGTCCTTCATTTACATTTAGTAGAATTAGAATTTTAGATATTTCAAAGGAATCTGTAAATATATCCTGTAGGAAATTATTAATATCTCTCCAAAAAGTCTTTATGGCAATACAATCATAAACATATGTGCCCAGTCAGATTTACATATCTCTTGACATTTCCAACAGATCACCTAAGCCATTAGTCAATAATACATGGATAAAAAACTTTATCTTTGATTGAAACTTTGAAAACGATTTCAGCCTTTCTCTGATATTTATGCTAAATTATTGTTTATAGTTTGCGTTTTGTACATCATAATGGTTTCTATTTTTATTTAATACAGGCCAAATGCAAATATTGTATATAGTTATCTAGATTTGAAATATTTAGAGTGTAATATAATAATTCTAATTAAGATGTATGTTTTTGAAAATAAAAAAAAATTACTTGAGTAAAAAAAAAATGTACTGCCATTGAATTCAGAAAATGACTTTTGTTTGTCTCTCCTGAATTCTAAATTTTATAATCTCTTTTGTCTACTCCTCAAACCATTCCTCTAGTTCACATTTGTATTTGATTCCACAAACCTCCTACTTTGAATAAGAGGCATAATACTATTTAGGTACAAACAATGTAACATTAATTATAAGTTTTCTTATTTATCACGATATGAAAATTTTCCACTTGTCAGTCTTCCTTTTACAGTCACTGCCTGACCCCCTATATGAATAAGAACACTACTTGAAATTATCAGAAATATTTATAATTCTTCTGCAAGAAAAACACAAGTTTACTAGAAATACTTTCTCTAGTAATTTATCAGAAAAACATATTGCATTTTCTTAAAACAGTGGCATTTACATTTTCGGTCAATTATTTCTCTTCTTGCAAAACTACTCATCTATGCTGGAATGAAATGGCACTTAAACTCTTGTCTTCTTGATAGACAGCTGCTATAGTGACCCTCTGAAAAAATATATTTTACAATGCAATTGCATATCTCTTTGCTGGGACTGTATGGCTCTTAATCACAATGATCCACACTTGTATGTTTGTGTTTAAAGTTTTTTTTTGTTTTGTCAATTGCTTTACTCACTGAATTCAACAGTGTATGCTTGCTAATTGCCGGTCAGTATTTACTCTGAGTTGTGAAATTCACAGCAGGTATATGCCTTGTTACAACCCTGTTTTAACTAGCAAAGTGAGATTATAATGGTTGTACTAACAATGTTGAACTTTTATTGGGACCTGCCTGCTTCTTTACATTCTTGCCAGCACAGTAAAATTTTAAATGGATTTTCCTTATTATAGGTAAGTGAGGTCACTCAGATTTTTATTAACTAACTACTGTATTAAACCATGGCTATTCATTTCAAAGTAAATAGTGTATTTATCTCAAGGATCTACTTTACACCTTATTTGATTTGTTCTTCTGATTTCCATTCCAATGCAGCTATTTACCTCATGGTACCATAAAAGAGCTGGCTCCTTTGCTGTGTTCACACAATTAGATCTTATCCACAACTACTGTTCATAGGATCGTAGGAGATTACTAGGCTAATGGCCCTAGAGCCTTTTTCAGCCAAGCCATTCTTGCCCCAGTTTTCCCAATTATCATTGCTCATGGGCCAGAATGGTTTTTGTATATGCCTGAGATTTCAGACGTCTACAAATTGCCCCTGTCCATAAGGACCACAGACAACAAGCCAGGGGTGAATTTGTGATTTCCCATCTTTTGGTCCAAATTGCATTTGAATAGCTGTTGGGAAGAGCTGTGTTTCACATGAATAGTGAGTCTGTTCCAGAGAAAGGGTAATCTCTGAGACATATACCTGTCCCTTAGACATGGCTTTGAAAGATTGCAGAACACTTGACACTATGTTTTAACTAGTAGTACATGGAGCAGACAAAGTTCCATGGACTACAAAGAATTATGATTGGCTGTTCTTGCCCTCGATGTGAATTTCTTGGCATCCATGCCTTGAACAAATAATAAGCAGGTTATGATCGACCACCCACTCATAATCCTCCATATTTGCAGAGTAATATACTGTGACCATTAAAATTTTCTGTTTTTTAACACTTATGCAAAAACAGGCAAGCCTGGACAGCCAGGAAGGTGTTTTTTTTTACAACATAGACCTATGACCTTTCTATGTTTCCTGGATTTGCCTTTGTTTTAAAGGAAACAGTCTAATTTACTACAGAAAGTTAAATATTCTGGATGTTTTTTACCATGTGCAATTGTGCACACTGTTATATCGGCAAAAAGTGAAAAACTACTGTGCACACAAATAATAGGATTTTTTTTTGGGGGGGCTTTCTCTTTTATCACTCTGTTGCTGCTGGTTTTACATATTGAGGGATTTTGACTCAGAATTTTACTGTTCCTAAGTTTTTAGGGTATCATTATGTTTACCTCATTTGGAATATGGCTCCAGAGAGTTTCTAAAAAAATTTTACACATATATACATAAGCATAAAAATATTTTTAGAATATGAGATATAATTGAATATTTAACTCTTGTGGCTTGATTAATTATTAATTAATTATTTATAAGAGGAAATTATGTTTTTGTGATGCAATTGATTTGATGAATGTTGATTGGTGGTTGTGTACTATTTATGTGGAGAGTAATATGAACCAAACTTGACTCTGAAAAAGCTAAATTCATAACAAAAGCACTTAGTCATTTGGTTGGTGTATTTTAAATAAAGTACAGTTACTTCATTGCATGGTCCAGATTTTTTATTTTCCATTTTTAGTGTTTATAGTTTCGTTATCCTTTGGGCATATTTCATTACATTAACAGTTGGCATTCTGGCCCGTGGTGGAGTTGCGTGTCTTTATTCCCTAATTGTGATGGAAGCAACTATAAAAGAATTGACTTTATCAGTGCAAAAACTGGCAGCACTTGTATTAAGTGACAGAGCCAGTAATAAAGAACGGAACACTACCACTTTAACCAGTACTCAGATTGAACTATATATATTTGCATTCTCTTATAGCTGAGTTGGCTGCCACAGACAGTAATATGGCAGATAAGGATATTCCGCCCCTGAACAACCAAGAAATTGGGCGTACCATGAAGAAAACTACACCGATTACCAGGGGTTTTTCCCTGGAAGGAAGTGACTTTGCCAAATGGTTTACTCTACTGGAAATGGATTTCTCAGGCCTGCAAGAGGCGAGAAAGGAGACGCCGACCCTAAAAGAACAGATAGCAAACTTTGAAAAGGTTTACACTAAGTTTAGAGCACTGCAATTGGATAATACGTTTTTATCAAAATTGCTAGCTCTAAACCAGGTCCCAAAAGGATTAAGACTGTGGAAATTACCGATGGGTATTGAATCAGGTATGTCAGCTTTCCGTGAACTTGTTGGTTTGTTTGATAAAACTGGGCTGGTAATGTTAAATATTATTATATGGAATAATCAGATAAAATTAAGTCAGCTACAAGAGGGAATAACATCGCTGAACAATAGCATTTTAAATGATTTGTTGTTTAGTCAATATAAAGATAATTACATGAAGGTGTTATATAATGTTGAGGAATTTGTTAAAAAGAACTCTATGAACAAACATAAGAAAATCGAGAGGGACACTAGAGACTATAAAAATAACTATGCCTATCCCTGTGCTACGGTTGGAGCACAGAGATTTGAAAACTAAGGAAAATGTTAAGGATGTTAATAATCAAAATTACCAGATGGATGAGGAACCAGGAACCAGTAACACTTATGGGGTAACCACCATTTTCCAGAACAGACCTCCGAAGTGAGGAGATCGGGGAGACTCAAGAACAAGAGAAATGGTGGACATTGGAATCCGCAACAACAAGTGTATTACAACAAAGGGTGGGGATCAAAAAAGAGGTTATAAATGGACAAAATCAAACTAGTGACTGGTTTGTTAACACAATTTCTGAAGTTTTTCTGAATGTTAATATTATTGATGATTGTACTAAAGCTTCAGCAGAAAGTGGTGGGTTAAATGAGCATATGACATGTGTTGTTAACAAAAAACAAGGTTTCACCATTTACAATTATGCTGATTTTGAAATACAGGATGCTCATTTTGACCTTTTGAGTAAAGGTAATACCTTTGTGCCCAGTTTTCAGGCGGATATTGCAGAAGTGTTAACTAGTTTAAAATTGTATATGAGACAGTTGAATTTGAATATTTATTTTGCTTCAGTGACTGAGGATGTTAATGGCCTAAGTGTTAATGATCAAAGATTACAGAGGAGAAGCACCTTTGTGCCCCCATATCACCAGGATATCTTAGCATTGGAAAATCTATGTGAAAGAGAATTTAGAAATATCTTGAAACAAAATTATAAGATGGTGGATAATTTAACAGTGGATGAAAGGAGTGTATTAAGTGAGTTTATTAAAAATAAGGATCTCAGATACATGAAACTGGATAAAGGGGGAGGTATGGTGATTATGACCACGATGGATTATTGCTATAAGATGTATGAAATTTTGAATGATTATGACACTTATAAAAGAATATCTAGAAATGAATTAAATAGGGCTTTATACTAAATAGATTTATATTTATCAGATGCATTTTTTGAGGGTTCTATCAATCAAACCTTATACAATTTTTTAAGGGTAGAACACCCAAGGTTACCGGTTATTTTTGACATCCAGAAAGTCAACAAAGAGGTCAATAATCCACCATTTAGACCTATAGCGACAGCTAGGAGTTTGGAAACCGAATCCCTTGCAGTCTATATAGACAAATGTGTTAAACCTGTTTTAGAGGAAGCCGGGCATGTATTAAGGGATTCATGGCATTGTCTAGAAAGAATGAGAGCCTTTGACAATACTGATCATTATATTTTCTTGACAATAGAAGTTATTAATCTATTTACGGTGATTCCCCATATTGATGGAATGAATATGTTCCATGACAGTCTTTTGAATAGTTCTAAGATAGATAAAAATAAGATACATGTGTTGCTTGATTTAATGGAATTTATTTTGAAAAACAATTTTTTTATGTTTTGATGGTGAAATTTTTCACCAAAAGACATGAGTAGCAATAGGGGCTAGGTGTGACCCCGTATTTGCAAATCTTGTTCTTTTACAATGGGAAAACATATTTGTTTTTCCATCTAAGTTTATGGAGAACATAAGATCATATAACAGATTCCTGGATGACAGAATTATTCTTTGGGAAGGAGCCATTACCCAGATGGACAAATTAATTGAATATTTGAATGGGACAACATCCTTTTTAAAGTTCACTTATACTTGGCATAGCAGTGAAATTAACTGTTTGGATATCAAGTTGTATAAAACAATTTATGGGTTGAGTAGTAATATTTATAGAAAAGAAAATTATTCAAATTCCCTGCTGCACTATAAGAGCTGTAATCCTGGTTACCAAACTAAATGCATAGTGAAAGGACAGATGGTAAGGGTTTCTCGGCTTGTTAGTGATAACAGCCAGTTTAAAGAAGAACTTTTCAAATTGATTGGCATGTTTTTAGAGAGAGGTTATCCATTGAAATTGTTAATAAATGTAAAGAAAGAAATCCTAAAGAAAACATAAACCCTATACTATCCGATATTAAAGAAAGCAGAGGGCATTCAGTTAGAGGGTAAAGTTAATAACAATAGAAAATCTGATGCTATGGTCCTAAGATACAATTTGACAGCCCCTAAATTGGTTATGGCCTTGGAGAAAAGCTGGAACTCTTGCCTTGATATCAACAACAAAACCCTATTAGGCTGTAAACCAAAGGTGGTGTATAGCAGGGGAAAAAATATTAAAGATTTGTTAGATAAACAACAAAGTGTTAATAGATATCAGAGTTCTTTAATGACAAAATGTGGGGCTTGTAAATATTGTAGGTACATCAGTGATGGACCGTATGTAATGATTAAGAATTACAAAGCTTCTATTGCCTGCCTTCGAAAGTGTAACTGCAATACATCCATGCTGGTTTATGTGGCAACCTGCACCGCCTGTGAAGCTTTCTATGTGGGCAAAACTAATCGCAGGCTTAGTGACAGAGTTGCTGAACGTTTAAGGGCAATAAAGAACGAAAATGTTTATAATGCACTTTTTTTTACATAGTAAACAGTGTGGAAATTTTAAAAATGTATTTTTTTCATAATAGATAGAGTATTTTACAATGAGAGAGGTGCTGATTATAAAACTGAGGTGGAAGCCAAAGAATTCAGATGGCAATTGAGATTGAATTCACAGAATTCACCTGGACTGAATGATAGCATCACGATTAAGCCTGTTTTAAAACAAAGGGCAAATGTTATTATGAGTTTAAAATAGCTGAAATAGGCTGCCCTCACAAATATTTGACACATATGCTTTTTTTTTTTACTGAATGCTAATATATACATCTTCCACAGAAGACATATTTTTTAATTTATTTTATCAGCCCCTTCCATTGCATCATAACGACATTATTTTCCCAAATTTTATCCCTAACAAAAGCACAATTAAAACCACACACATATACACACACACACACACACACACACACACACACACACACACACAGACACACACACACACACACACACACACACACACACACACACACACACACACACACACACACACACACACACACACACACAGTTTTTATCTCGTGGCCCAAACCCTTACCTTTATTTTTATTCATGGTCTCTCCCACTTCTTTTAAACATCCATTCAGACAAACCAGTGCTTCCCTCATTCATATTTTGTTCTTAGCAGCTACAACTATATCATCTGTATATGTCAAAATTAATGGAATCAGCACCTGCTTTTGTGTCACATATCCAGCATTTTTCATTTTATAAGCTACTTCATTCACTATCACATTTATCACCAAAACAAACGATATTCCACTCATGGGGCATCCTTGTCTTATACCACACTTCACACATTTTTTACTTACCCACCCATTCACTAACACTCTTACTCTATTATTTTGACATGCAGACATACACACACACTTAATTCTATTACATGTACCATATACCTTCATAAAATCCCACAGTGTCATGTACTACTATAGCAGATACCTTGCTAATATCACCTACAATAAGTTTCACATCCCCCATTTTACTTTTAGTATCATCCACAATTTCTCTCACAACCAGTATATCATATATACTTTCTTCCATAATATCTGCCATCCTACTTTCCATTCTCTTCTGTTGTATTCTCATAAAATTATAATCTGTGTTATTTAGTGGTATAAGTCTTCAATTTTAATTTCATTGTTCTCATCTGTTTTCCATATAAATATTAGGGTCTACTTTATATATTCGAAAACTCACTTCTTTGAATATAAACAGTAGACCCGTGGTTGTGAAAGTGCACTTAATTGAAAGTGCACTTCCGCGAACATCAGTTCAATGAACCGATAAAAAACAGTAACACATTGGTTTTGCAGGGGGGCAAGCCCCCCCCCTGCAACCCCCATGTGGGGGGGGGGCTGTGCCCCACACCCCTTACTTAAATATACCAACTCCGAGATCACACTATAATGGGGAAACATGTAAATTCCCTTTCCCCACTGTAGTGTGCTTCGGCGCCTGTGTTCCTTAACAGTTTGTTGAACTGTTCTTTGCAGAAGTGCAATTTTGCTTAACTGCACTTTCACAAAACCGAGAATCCACTGTTCGTTTTCGAACTAGTGGATTTTTGGTCTTTTTAAGTAGACCCACATATTAATATCCCACTACATAACTCTTCATACTCCCTCCCTTCAATCATTCATTCAGTACATTTACAAAATACTCTCTTTGCCAATCCTTTAGTTTCATGTACATTCCATATCATATACCATCCTGGCCTGATACTGAATCATTTACTTTCCTGAGTACTAAATCTAGTTCACTAAAAATAATTTATTTTTCAAACTCTTCATTAGCTTACTTTCCATTCTCTTGTATTTTCCTTCTTTTTACCCATATACATATTTTCTACATACTGTATTACAATACTCATAATTTGCTATTGTGTTTTTTTACCTTTCCTTTTAAAATTTTCATTGCCTCATTATACTAATATTCCCTTGACTATTTTACCCAAATATGCAGATGCCTTCTGCCTTCTCCCTTGTTAATAATAGTAATGCCTTAACTGTTTTCTCAATTTCTTTTATATATTTATTTTCCTGCATCATAATATTCTCTTGTATTATTCCCCAAATTCTCAGTACATTTCTATACATTTTCCCATACTGCACTTTCCCTTTCTTTCTTCTATCACCTTCATCTATATTGCTAAATGGTCTGAAAAAAACTATCATGACTGTACATCTACTGCCCCTAAACTTTCTGATCATACCAAATAATCAATTGCATATCCAAGTGCCCTCCTTTTATAAGTCTCTTGACTTTTGTTCCTCATAGCTAATTTACCACATTTTATCACTCCTACATATTTCCCTTTCCTTTTTACATTTTCTCTTTAAATCACAGTTAAGGGCCACTGCAGTTATAATGTTCATGTTGACCACTACACAGTCTAATATTTGATTAAACAGATTCTCTTTTTCCTTGCTAATTATATATGCATATAATGCACTAATTCTATAAACATGTTCTCTGTGCCTCACATCCATTATAGTTAACCTTCCCATCCTCATCAGTGTTACTCCTGATGTCTTCACAGTTTTTATACAATACAGCTACACCAGAACAACACTCACTTCCTAAGCTCCTTATTATATTTCTACCCCACAATTTTTCTGTTTGCAGTCTTTTTTCACTTGTCAGGAATCTTACATCCTCTAACAGAATAACACCCATATCACATTTAGCACACTATTCCAGTATCCATATCCTTCTTACAGTGTTAGTAATACTGTTTACATTTATAGAAAGTACTCTAAAATTGTTGATTTTATTTCTTTTTAAGTTTAGAGAAGTAGGTTTACATTTTCAATTTCTTATTTTTACCTTTCCCCAGTTAAATATTTTCCTGGGCTTGTGTACCAATAATTGTGGCCCTCAGAGTCTGATTTCTCACTGACTAAAACTTCAAAACAGTATGAGCATTAATCACTACTCTTGTCCTTTCTTCCTGCATGCACTCTCATTTTCCCTTCTGTATTTGTTCTTCTTCAACAATTTCTTTTTCACCTAATTCACTGCCTTGCATAGCTTTTTCTTGTCCTTCCTTGTGCATGTTTTCTTACCCTTCTTTTTATTATTTACTGTTTGCTCTTGACAGTTAATCCAAAGGTGCCCCTTTTTATACAACCTGCATTCAGTCACACACCTTCTTGTTGTATGTCCTTTCTCGCCACACTGGTTACATTGCATCCCTTTCGCAATCATTAATTAAATAAGAAAAGCCCTCAAAAAGAAACATGATTTAGGCTGGCCAGAGTATCTTAATGTCTCTCTTTGACCAACCGCAAAAAATAACAACAGCAAGTGTTTCACCATTTTTTCCCATTTCAAAACAGCTTTCAACCGCCACGCTCTATTCCATGTTTCTCTCACCTCTAACTTTCACAGTATTATCAACAGTTTCACAAAGACCCTGAATGCATTTTTTTAACATCTTCTACTTTAGTTTCTTCAGCTCTAAATTGCAAAGTAACACTGCTTTTAACATGTATGTTACTACCAGAAAAAAAATAGTTCCACAGAAAAATGTCCTTCATTTTTTTACACAGTTCCAGAAATTGTATCATCAGTCCATCAGTTTCAAATGTTAAGTTAAAAATATTCTTTCCCAATATGTACTGAGGTTTAAAACTCAGAAGAGTTACCGATTGACCCACAGATATTTCTCTATAACACTGTCATTTTTTCTATATTCTCTCCTCCATGTTGCTGCTTCTCTTAGGTCTATTCCATGCTGCTATAGAAGGCCTATGGTGCCATCTAGCATCTCTGAAGAGTAGGGGTCCTTTATTAAGTACATTACTTACATAATTTACATTATATATAACATTTGTATTTTTCACATCTATTATACATTATTTACAGTTATATACAATTATTTACATTTTTTATAATTTTTCATTATTTTGAACACTTCCATCAATTATCTTTTGCATTACTATCTATACAAATATATACACATTAAGTCTCCCAGTCTTTTTCCCACAACCAAAATCTTATCTTTCTTAATATCTCAACCAATATCCATCTTCCATTATACTTTATCTCATCCATTCTTTCATTCCAGACAGTTCAGATTCTATAAAACAGCTTCTTATCAATTATTGTTGCAAATTCCTTACTCTTATTACTATAATAACCAAATTCAGTCATATCCATGTTGATTCTTCCTATTTTCATAATATATTCCAAGAAGTTTTCTTCATGTAACTTATCCCATAATTTCTTTACCCTTTTACATTGCAAAAAAAAGAAGCATGTTCTGTTGTTTCAGTCTCACCACAATAATGACAAATTCTTTCTTCTGTTTTTGTATGGATTATTAGCTTTTACTGTCAGTTTACTTATAGATAGTGCCCACAAGAAATATCTAAATTCAATATACTTTTTACACCATTCTATTATTTAATACCTTTATTTTTTATTCTCTTATTTTTTCCATAGACATATACAATAATATTCATTATATTCATATACCATCTTTTTCATTTTCTTCCACTTCTCTTATTTTTAATTTATTTTATTATTTATTTATCTATTTGTTGTTGACCAGGAAAGTCTGACTATTTTCAGTGGAGGCCTGGGGAGAAATGTTCCAGACGTATGCCTTTGGAATGTGGGAGGAAACTGGAGTACCTGGGGAAACCCACACAAATGCAGAGAAGACATGTAGACTCCACACAGAAGGCACCCCAGCTTAGAATCGAACCAGAGAACCTGTTGCTGTGTGGTGACAATGTTAGCTGCTGCACCACTGTACCACCCACAATATAATCTTCTCTTGATATGCTATTAATTCTCCATTCATTTCTTTTATATTTTCTCAACAAACTCTATATTGCTTTATATTTTTCTGCCATAATTGCACTTATTAGAGAACCATTTCTTTCTTTAACCCACTTTATTACCCTGTATAAATTCAATGATGCTACATAACACCACTGGATTTATTAATTGCAATCCTCCTTCTTCCTTATTAATATATAATATACCTATAATATATCTCTTTTCACCAAATTCAACATGTAACCCCATATAAAGGAGAAAACAATTATAAAAAAATTCTTTCTCTTCTTTTACTGGAATCGTATATGCGCTTGCTAAATATACTATTTTTCCTAGCAACACAGAATTTATTAAGTACACTTTTTTCTTATAAGATATCTTGTATATCTTCCAAAATAGATGTATACGATGTCTACATCTTCAACAATATATATATATATATATATATATATATTTCTCAGTTTTGCTATTGTCTGTTCCCATTGTTTATCTTTATCATGTCATCTCCAAATTTTATTCCTAATAATGTTATTTCTTTCATGTTAAACTGAATGTCCTCTGTCTAGCCTTCTTCTGCTAATTTTGTGCTTTTAGCACAATTTATAGTCATTCCTATACTCTTCAACTGTCCATAAAACCTCTTAATCACTTCCATCCCTTGTTTATTCTTTACTGCTATTATTACATTTGCATAAATGAGCATTACTGGTCTCCTTATACCTTCTATGGTCTCATATTCTAATTATTCTAGTTCTATATTTATATTATTAACTACTGCATTGATAGCTAATGCAAATAAAATATTGCTCATAGGACATTCTTGCCTTATCCCACTTTTTATATCTATTTCATGGCTTAACCTTCCATTCAGTAACACTTTTAATTATTATTCTTATATTGCTGTCTTAAAGATCTTAAGAAGTTTCTCACTTACTTGATATTCTGTCACTATTTCTCATAATATATCATGCTGTATCTTATTAAATGTTTTATTTATGCCATCTACCATAATTTTTGCTTTTGCCTTTCTATAACAAATATCGCATATACTTTCCGTCATTATCATTAATAATTCTTGAAGTCCTTTCCCCTTTCTTCAAAATATAATATCTTCTAATATATTATTAATGTTTGTATCCAATCTTATTTATAATATTTTCATAAATATTTTATAATCCGAGATATTAAGTACTATTGGCCTCAAATTTCTTATGTCATCTTTAGTCACTTTCTTGCATATAAATTTCATCACTCCAATACATATCACCTCTTGACTAAAGCCTTCTTCCAACCAGTCAGTTAACACTTGTACAAATACTTCTTTTTAGGAATCCTTCATATCTTTATACGTGCGATATTCTATCTCATCTAAACCCATTGCAGATTCTAAATTTACCATTCTTAACACATTATTCAGTTCTTCCATTTTAACAGCTTTTTCTACTTCTGTATTATCTTTTTTCTGTGAATTTTTAAGCTTCCACATGTATATATTCTTTCTGTTTTAATTTTTTAAAATGTCTTCTATATACTGCTTTACTACATTAATTATTTCTTGTTGATGCATTACTTTCTTTCCTTTCTTACTTCTTAACTGTCTTATTACCATTTTTTCTCTTTTATTAACCCACTCAAATATGGTGCCACTTCTTTTTCCTTCCCTTGCAAGAAGTATCTTTGTTTATATAAATGCTCTTTTAACTTTTTTTTGGTTTTACTCATATATATATATTTTTTTTCTTTCTTATTACTTCTCCATTGCATCCTTACATACTTCTTTATATTTTTTCTTCCCCCGTCTTCTCCTTTTTTCATTTTTGCCATGCCACATAACTTTTTTTATATTTGCTTTTAAAAGCTATCCACTGTGCTGTCCAGTTTGGATAAAAAAAAGCTCTTATTTCTACATAATTCTGTCTACAATTGATTAATCATGTATCTCCCTTTCTATCTATGTGTTTTTCATTTACTCACTTTATACCTTTTCCAGTTTTTATATAATCCTTTTTTTCCTGAATTTCTAACCAGATTCGTAAATGATCTGAAAATTCCGTAATTTTTGTGCCTTCTTTTATGATACTTAAGCTTTTTAAAATTACAAAATAATCTTTTTCTCTCTTTAAATTATTTATTTTATATGTACGTAGATTTTTATTCCATACATATAACTTTCCTGGCTTTATTACTTGCACTAATGCTTTTGCATCCCTTCTCTCTTTATTTTCCTTATTTTGCAATTCATACCACTTAGCATTATATGTCCATATTGAGACTTACAGCATAAAAAAATTAAACATTTCTTCTCCTGCTTTCATTGCAACACATGCATATATAGCAATAATTCTATACGCTTCTCCTTTCCATTTTACATATACAACTGTTATTCTTCCCTTTACCACTAATACAAAATCTTACACATTCACTGATGAGTTACATAATACTGCTATACCTAAGCGTGTCTCTGTACCTATATTCCAGATGATTTCACCCCACCATTTATTTTATTTATTTATTTAACATTTGTTAACTTGGAAAGTCCGACTTGGAACAAAGCCGATTTTCAGTGGAGGCCCGGGGAGAAACACTCCAGATGCATCTCTTTCTAATGTGGGAGGAAACTGGAGCACCCTTAGGAAACCCACACGAATGCAAAGAGGACATGTAGACTCCACACAGAAGGCACCCCAGCAGAGAATCAAACCGGAGAACCTTTTGAGGTGAGGTGACAACACTACTGCTGCACTGTCCAAACCTTTCTGTTTGCTGTCTGTCATCTTCTGACAATATTCTTATGTCTTCCAATATGATTATATCCATGTCTAATTTAGCAAACAATTCTAATACACCTATTCCTTGTTTTATATTTCAAATACTATTAACATTTACTACTAATATTCTCAGTGATGCATTTTTATGTTATTTACACTCTCTTCAAAAAACAGTGCCCATTACTTTTCTTATTCTCTTTTATGCTTTCTCCTAGAAATTTTCTTTTCCTACCTTTTACTCTTTTCCAATCACAAATGTCCTTCCTTTCACTGCTCTCCAATTTATTTAATCTTTTCACTTACATCAGACATCCTTTCATTTCCTTGCTTATCACTTATTTATTTTCATTTATTTATTTCATTTTTTTCTTTCCTTAGTTTTAATACTTTCTTTTATATCACTCTTATCTGTCATTATTTGATTTTCTTCCACTTTCTGTTGTTCTATTTCTATTACTTTATTTAGGTCAGTTTCTTGATCAAAGTCTAGATCTCATTGTCTTCCCCTAGTTTATATTCTTCTATATTTTGCTTATAGTCTGTCCATAAATGTCCTGACTTCACACATTTAAAAAAAATTACATCCCATTTTTTCACATCATGCCCCACTTTTCATAAATGTAACATTTTCTTTTATCACATTCATTAATTAAGTAATAGTTTTTTCCACATGAAAAAAAAACACATTTTGGTTGTCCCCAATATTTTACAAACCCTCTATTCCCCTTAATGTCTGTCAAACTTGGTATATGAACAATGCTGTCATTTTCCATTATCAATATCACATTACATTCCCATCCCCCAGTCTATAAAATTATGTTGTAATATATTTTTACAATGTCCATCACTTCTTTACACAACGTCTTTAAATAGCCTGTTAATATCTGTTTTTCAGCTTTGATACAAAACAGAGTAAATATTTTCTTTTTTGATTCCCTATTAAGTTCTTGAATTACATGTACGTTTCATGGATTAAAGTTCCTTTTTTAATTTATATTATCCCAAAAACTTTTCCATAAATTGCCCTGATTCAAAAATAATGTCACAATAAGAGCTGTTATTAATATGTATAAAAGTTTTTACCTCTTTTTGTGAGATGCCCAAGGGAACCCAAATGTCATAATTGTCCAAACTTCTATGTTCTTTTTTGCTGATACGTACTATGTATATCCTTTTCCTTTTTGCCACTTTCTTCTCTTCTTTTCTCCCTCCTTCTCTTACTGTGTCTGCAATATGTCCTTGTATTCAGCACTGCTGCACTTTCTTTCTCCTGTACACTCTCTATGATGTTTGCCCACGATGCTGCTTCACCACTCTCCAGTTCACGTTGTACAATTAATTCTTGAAGTACAACATCCTGCAGCCCTCCCAGTTGGAGGGTTGTAATAATATATCCACCATGACTACTTTTGCTCTCTTCCTTAAACAACTGCCTCTTAAATATTTCTTCCAAATCTTATGAAGGTTCGGACACCTTCACACTCTTAGCAATGATTCCTTTGCCTTCATTACAGTATAACTGCTGAAAGGCTCAACAGCCTTCTGCTCCTCCAGTGTTTTCACTAATGGTTCAACTACCATTAATCCTTCTCTGGACACACCTTCTTTGACCTCACAACTACTGTCCAAAGCTTGCAAGGATTCTAAATCCTTGCTTTTAACACCAACAAGTTGACTTTCCATGTTATTCCCTGCTTCTCTGGGCTGCCACTGCACCATAAGCAGTAAGTAACCGTCTGTTGCATTCCCCTGCACAACACACACAGTAAGGGAAGTTCCATGATGACATGGCCATATTTCCCCTTTGTAATATAAAATACCACCTCAGGTCTTCCCTGAAGAGACCAACTACTGCCTAGTGGGACTAACCTGGGCTACAAAGAATAAATAATTAAAATAAGTAAATTAAAAAATTAGTTGGGGGCAAATGCTCTAATTCAGGGGAAACGTTTTATATACTGGCAGTATTCAGTTTGACAGTTGATCGATTAAGACAATTTATATTAAAATACATTTTCTGTCATTTTTTAAGACTGTGACCTTCGTGCTTTACTCCGAATGTCAACAATTTTGAGCCAACATTCTGAGGCAAAATTGAGCTGTTCCTGGAAATCAGGGATTGTACAAGGGTACACTTCATGGGTATGGTGCTTGTGTGCTTATACTTATATAAGGTTAAGATCACTTAAGTGAAAGTGTGTGCTAGTTTATTAGGGATGTGACAGATGTCTGCCCCTTGCTTCATTTAGATTTCAATATATGCACTGCCCCAAAAAAGGCTGTGATACTCAACGATTTTAGAATAATTAGCAAACTCTGCCTATTAACAAAGATCTTAAAAAATTTGCCTACAAATAAATGCTCTCCTATGTTAATGATTATGGACTTCTCAGTGATGCACAACCTGGCTTTAGTAAAGGCTTTAGTACTGTCTTTGTCATTTACACCACTACAAACTAAATTTGCTAACAACAGGTACCTTTGCAGACATGATAAGAGCCTTTAATACTATACTCTAGTGCTGAGTAATCTGCCCAGATGTACTTAACTAGCCACACTTTCCAAGTCTATGCCATCATTGCTCTCTTTGATGAAGGTGCCCTATCATATGGTGTACTCCAATACTCTGTCATGTGGTGTACCCCAAGGATTACTATTGGGCCCTCTTCTCTTCTCTTCTCTTCTCTTCTCTTCTCTTCTCTTCTCTTCTCTTCTCTTCTCTTCTCTTCTCTTCTCTCTCTCTGTAAACAGTATCTCTCTGTCTATCTTGAGACCTAGTAGTACATACTGATGATGTTCTTATAGTGGAATCAGCCAATATGGGTGGGACCTTGTAAAGGTACATGTGTGGCCTTAGATGTATACTAAGCCTTTGATTGGAAGGCAATGGTGATTGTTGATGATTCTAAAAATCAGTGCAGCACATAAAGTAGTAGAATAAGAACATTTGCACTGAAATCATTTTTTTTCAAGTATAAGAAGTCTGTGATTGCAGCATGTAGCATTATTTAAAGATTGTGACCTTCATGCTTTAATCACAAAAATCAAAAAAGTTTAGTCAACAATTTGAGGCAAAACTGAACTGTTCCTGGAAATTTCCCCTTCTTGTTAGAAGTACATTTGGTTAACACAGGCTACTGTGAGGTGTATCTGCTTTCTTCTAATGTGCAGTGACCGCAGAGTTGACTATATTTAAACATGGAGAAATGTGTAGTATAATGTAATTAAATACTATCCTAGGTGGTTAAGAGATGACCTGCACTGACACTCCTGCCCAAAAAAGTGCAACTAAAGTTTAATGATCCTTTTCAATGCACCATGAGTAATAATCTAAGTATAAACTCCTCCAAATCTGGAATTATGGTATTCAGCACCCTGGAAGTCTTTTTTATAAGTTACCCTTATGGTTATGTATGACAAGTATAACCACTCCAGCCAAGTTGGAATGTCTGTCCCATGCTACACTATTGTTGCATTCACTAGAGCCCATCCCATTCTGAGCTGAAGTCACTGAACAGAGGAACAGAAGGAAGCTCTCACAGCTGAAATAAAAATGGTTTCTTAACAACATAAACAGAGAAAATGTCAACGAACTCAGTCCCAAGCAATGCTATCTTCACATTCACTAGAGTGCTAGGCACCCATCCATTTTGACCTGAAGTCAGTCACTGAACACTTGTGTAAGTTCTTAAGACAGGAACACAAGGAAGTTCCTGCAAGTGAAATAAAAACATTTTTCTAACAACATAAAGGAAGAAAAATTCAGTGAATACAGGTACTTACCTGCTGTGTTTACTATATATTCTATCTTGTTATGGGATAGTATCTTACCACTATTTCTCTGCAGTACCAATATAGTCTTGAGATGTAATTTTTTTAAACAATAATTGTTCTACTGGTTTGTGTTATAAACATTGGCTAATTCAGTACCTGATGCTCTGCGACTTTGGTTGGAAGTTGGGATGTCCTGCCCCACCCTTACTCTTATTAAAACTCACCGATCTACTGTATTTTTTAAACAACACATCCCACCTGTACTTAAACCACTTGCTTTACTAATTCTTATGCAGCTATATATTACTATTCTGAATTACCTTAGAACACTTTACTTATAGGTTTAAATTTAATTCTGGATGACAGTATATTCAACCTGGGCTTTATTAATATCTACAGTTGGGTTTCACTGCAGCTTCCCATGCCTGATCTTCAGCTTTATCTTTTTACAAGCAACTGAAATTGGATTGCTATAATTGCAAGTTTTGTTGCCTTTCATCTGGTAACTTGCCAGTTTTCTGCCTGGATTTTCCCACAACTAATTGTTTCTGGCAGCAGTCTCAAGGCTGGATTTTAGGATGGGATACTCTCCATTCGGCCTTTCTACAATGCTCTTACTCATCTCCCCTACCCAACCCACAGTTCTAACACATCTCTTCCTCTACATTTAACTTATACCAACTCCCTCCTCTTCTTTTCCAGGGGCCTGCCTCTTCCTACATAATATTTCTATAATCTATTCTCTCTTTCAGCTAATACCATTCAACAGCTCTCCTTTTTTACATTCCTTTCTTTCACCCTGTCACTCACTCCTTTCCCTTATTTATTTCTTTCTCTACCACACACTAGTTAGAAAGAGGTGCTGCATTTGATATCAAAGGAGAACTGTCTCTCTCCCTCCTACTTGTCCTTCATAATCTCTCCAACAAATTATAATTTTCCTAATATGTACTCCCCAGGCATGACCACCTCACTATTTCTCCTATTATGTCACCTTACAAACTACCAAGTAATCATCACTCCTAAAATATATTCACCCACCATAAGCTATACTTTATTTCACATTACATATCATTCCCATTTCACAGTATCCCTAATTTATTCAATATTACAACTCACATTTTCTTTATACATAACACTCTTAACCTCCCAAGTCTAGCCAGAATTAAGAAAACTATAAGCTGGTCATCTTAATAAAACTATCACAAGCACATCTTTACTAGTAAAACATCATACTATGCAGTGATATCCATCATACTTCTTTCCCAGTCTCTTCACCCATTCCTCCTACTACTCCTTTTCCAAATGCCATTATATTATCTCCTAAACCATTATATATTACATCCTTAAACATCCATAGTATGCTAAGTAAAGTCACTGAATATTATTACTGGATATCACAATACAAACTACATATTGCCACAGTTGGTGAAACTTGACTACAATCTCATGTAAAAGACTCTTAAATCCTTCCCTCGGCTATGGCATTATTTGATCTAACAGACTGCAAAAAAAAAAAAAAAAAAAAAAAAAATGGGCAGGCAGGCTGGCTGTCCTGTACCTTGTCTCTTACACTCTCTCTGCCCCACCAAAATTCCACAATGCAAAGCTACTAATTTATCTGCTTAAATTGAATGACCAAAAGAATCTCTGCATAATCATTCTGTATATTCTGCTAGATCATAACATCTTATTTCTGGAAGATATCATTCACTAGATATCTAACAATATCCATAACAAACTATTATCTTAATAGGTGTTAGCACTGATTGAAAAAAACTTTATTTCGGAATTTACCAGCATCAACTTGTATGGCTTCAAGCAACTTATTGTTAATCATCTTCACTTTAACTAAACCAGAAATTCATTATAGACTGAATCATAGTCTCCCATCCTAGTAAATACAATTCATCAGGAATCCTCTCTGATTCCCTAAGCAATCATCATCCAACATTGTAACCCATCACATCAGACAACACTTACACATGGAAACCCATAACCTCTCTCACTTTAATGTCACTGTGCTTGTTGACACCCTCAAATCCCTTAATTCTTCACCACTAGATGGTGCCATCCATAGATTTAATACCATGTTTTTAAACACTATAAACTCTTTAGCCCCCTTAAGAAAGAAGAGAGTTAAGGCCAACTATGAATCTTGGCTCATAAAACACATTAGAAACTAAAATCCAAAATCCCACAGAATTGCAGATACTATAGATAACTCAGGAACGATACAAAAAATATCTTACTGATAGGAAACACTCATACTCTGATCCACAAATCAGTAAAAGAAATAATCCTGAACAATTCTGGTCCTCTATAAAGAAAATCTTATACCCTGGAACAAACACTGTCCCCAACTAGTGCCCAAATCTCTCCCCATTAGTAACAGCTACTGAATTTAACTCCTACTTCATAGACTGTTTAACTGCTCTTACCTCAAACTCCTCTGCCATGTCGTCTGAATCAGCACTTCCACCTTCCATAATTAACCCCCATATTCTCAATAAAACCAGTCTCTATCTTCTTCATTAAACAGCTACTAAATAAACTTAAACAGTGCTTCCACTCAGAATATCTTAAGCCAGTGGCTAACTCCATTGCTTACCCAATCTCCATTCTCATCAGCAGGTCCATTCAAGAATGTTATGCTTCCACTATCTGAAAAACATTCCCTTTCACAAAGGTAGAAGTTGCACTGATGCAACCAATACTACCTCCTCTCTGTAAAATACTAGAAAAGTGTATACATAAACAACTTCTCCATTACCTCCACCAAGGAATCTTACTAACCCCTACACAGCATGGCATTCAACCTTCTCATTGTACTATAACTGCTTATGACTTCCATAGTCATCAACAACTCCAGAGACAATGGAAATCTGGTGTATTCCATCCTTTTAGACTTATCAAAAACATTCAACACAGTATGCCACAATAAGCTGGATAAAATGTCTACCTTAGGCCTCTCTGTCACTACTGTTAATTAGCTTTCTTTCTAAATGTCAGACTAATATCAGTCAGTTAAATGGTATAAAAAATGTCCCCATACCTTCCTGCTCACACTGGTGTTCCTTGAGGCTCTGTACCTGGTTTTCTTTTTAACAACTTTATTAATACTCTTTTCACCTCTTCCCAACAAACATCCCTTATGCAATAAGCAGATAATTCCACTCTTACCTGCTTAACCAATACAATCAGCTCTTGAACACCCCACCCCCAGAAAAAAAGCCAGTATTATTTTTTCTTTTTTTTTATTTATCTGACACTCACAAAAAGAATACCTTCAAAATCTTATCCCCAAATAATACTGCAATAAAAATAGTCTCCAACACTAAACTATAGGAAGTAATGCAGACATTTTTAATGTTGATCTCCCTATACAAAACTGCACTAAAAAACTCACCAAAAAACTTGAAATGCTTTAATGATCTAAGGAATTCCTTACCAGTCTCACTAGAACAAATTTTGCCAACATATTTACCTTCACTGCTGTAAGGCTGTCCTCTCTTGACCAAACTTCATCCTAGTTTAAAATCCAAACTAGAACAGTGTTATAATGAAGTTGCTAGATTTGCAACAGTCCGTCATACCATACCCATCACAGCTCAGTTCTTAAATCTCTATACTGGCTCAAACTTTCATGTTGCCTGACATGCATGCAACTTCTTCAAGCCTGCAAGATAATTTATAATCCCTCTTCAATTGCAGGTATTTACAGCATCTTTGTCCACCATATCCTAAATCATCCCATCTGTTCTGCAGACAAACAACTACATGTAATCTGTAAATCTAAAAGATCTACAGGACAAAGCTTATACTTGTACTCCATAGCTGAAGCTTGGAAATCCATCCGATTCACCATTAGATAAATCACTAACATCCACTCATCAAAGTCTTCCTTCAAGGAATTCCTGCCTAGCTCTTGACTCTGATCTTGCTTTACACCAGGCTAATATTTGATATCTTTTTTATTCCTATTCTGTACCTGGAAAATACTCTTTATTCCTACTCATTCTTATCTCGCATACTTAAATCTTCATCTAAATATCTTTATTTTACATGTCTCTAATTAAGAGCCTCCATTTCACTTACAGACCTATTAGTACACCATGCTGCTTCTAAAACATCATAACCTAAAAGTGTTTCTTATTTAGAACTCTGTATAATTTAATTCCCAACTGCCTCATCTATACTGTTCTTCTGTTTTTATTACTAGAATTACTCCAAATTTAGAATTATGGCATTTAGCTCTTCAACAGCATTTAATTTCAGTTGTTGCTATATGATTATAAGCTGTTTTTGTACTCCCTCTTCCCTTGTATGATTTACTGTAAATTGATTATATGTATCTACTGATGTATTTCTTTGTAAATGTGTGCATTATAAATGATTTAATGAAAATTTGAAAATTGCTTACATGTACTTACTTATGTATTCTCTTCCTGTATGAGGAGTCTTTCTCCCTAGACCCCTAGTTAAATGGAATTCTGCCTAGTTTTACATTCCTGGTAAATAAATTTCAGTAACTAACTAACTAAATAAATAAGTAAGGAACCACAAGTCTGTCATTTTTGTCATCAATCCAAAATACCTCTGTCTCGTTTAAAGGACAGATACAAGTCACTCTGAACTGTCTCTAGCACGCTCAACTTAAGCTTTGCTACAAATTATCTCACCTTCTCTCCCCAAATGTATTCATACCTAAACATGTATATTGCTTCTACTTTTAACTATTTACCCCACAACAGACACCTTCTGCAAATAGCAGAAATTAAAACATGCCACTTTACCATCCTAACCCTTCCACAGTTTTATGACTGTGAACTACCTAAAACGTGAGACTGGTTTCTTATACCTGGTAAGTCAACTAGTTTGCTTGCTGCACTCATCTTTAGAATCAGCAATCACTATTATCCTCCCATCCAAAGCTTAATACATATCAAAGATAAGACATGTGCCCTTATAGGGTCCCTGCCAGATGCAAGCACACGTGTAAGACTACCATTTGGAACTGCTTCTGAAGAGAGAACATTTAAGAAAATAGGCCTAGTAACATGGAACTACATTCAATCTAATATCAGAAAAGAGAATATGATTAAAATATTAAAAGAAAAAAAAACAGAAAAGAATCTCCATAAATCTAACTTTTGCTCATGCTACAGCCACAATGGATAATGTTGCTAACCAAACACATGACAATGTATAATAACATACTATACTAATTATTGTTCTTAAGGCATGAGGGTCTTCAGAAGTTAAACTTATAATTATTTTACAGTATTTTGTCTGGTAATTACTGTTTTTTTCATATCAATTTATCAGTGCTATCTCTGTTAGCAACAATGAGAAAAGGAACAAAACTATAGAGGTGTACAGACACAGTACCTCAGGTATTCAGTTCCATGGTTCCAAGGACACAAAAGAAAGATACCATTCTGCTGATATGCAAACATTTTCTCTCTTTACTTTTTGACTTAGTTACTTTGTGAATATCACACCTTCATGGGAAATCTAAGAAACATATCTGTTGTAAAGGATCTATTTTTAGTTAGCCACATTTGTATATTGTTGAAATTCATATGACTAGACTATATGATTGGCAATTTAAAATATGAGAAAAGAAACAACGTTTTTGCACAAGGGCAACTCTCTCCTACACCCCCTGCTAACTATATATACTAACTCCAAGATCCCAAAAAGTTAGATTCCCTAATCCCCCGGTGTACCACAATCAACATGCAACTATGTTTCTTTTCCGTTTTTGATATTTTAAGTTGTTGATCATATGTTCTCGACCATAAGACTTTCGAAAAATTTAAAAATATGACAAACTAAAATAGATCAATTTCCAAACACAGCTCTGTGCTCCTACCTGTGTGTTCCACAAGGACAAGGATCATACTCCATAAATTCTTCATTTGCTTCCACTGATGTGGCAGTATCATTCTTAACATTCTCCAAATATGCTTCCTTTTATTCCTTAAATACCTGTAAAAGGGTACCACAGGAGGTAAAATATTTAATGTAGCAAGCTTCACAGTAACTTTCAAGTCATGTTATAAATCCATACATTTGAACAGCTAGCAGCACTACTGTACATGCACTTTACTTTGTAAATATTTATATAACGATTGTTTTTGCTATTTTGAACTATACATGTTGTCATTTATAATTACAGGCAGATTTACTACTTTTGTTTCTTTGCATATAGAGAAAAATCATCCTTCTAACTAACACTAATGTGTACTGGTAAATTTCCATAAAATTATTTTATTTAACTGTACTCTGTTAACCCTTGTCACCTTGGTATTTTATTTCTATGTCAGAACACTAGAATATTCATATCATGCCATTGATATAATCAACATGAATTAGATAAAGTTACTTGACCTAGTTTATTCAGTTCTCAAAAGAAAGGTCCATTAATTTGTTAGTGAAACTTTTAAATTATATTAACTATACATGTAGTGTAAGTAGAAATTTTTCTTTTTGATAATAAATGCCATCAAAATGGTAAATCAAACTTTGATGGTCAATTTCATTATTAAGACTACCTGAATATAAAGGCAGTATCTCAAAAATTCATCTAGCCTCCATAATCCTTTTAAATGTATCACTTTATCCCTAGACATGGCACAAAGGACAATGCAATACACATAATTTCAAATATTTCTCATTACATTTTTTTCCGGTTATTAAAATGTACTGCCATTTTCTCTAATAGGAATAAGAAGTCTTCTATGCAAGGTGCAGTATTGCAATTCCATTTCCTAGTTATACATTTTTTGGCAATTGATAAGTTTGTCCATAATACATACAGATTGCTTTTATTCACATGACGTCCTTCATTTACATTTAGTAGAATTAGAATTTTAGATATTTCAAAGGAATCTGTAAATATATCCTGTAGGAAATTATTAATATCTCTCCAAAAGTCTTTATGGCAATACAATCATAAACATATGTGCCCAGTCAGATTTACATATCTCTTGACATTTCCAACAGATCACCTAAGCCATTAGTCAATAATACATGGATAAAAAACTTTATCTTTGATTGAAACTTTGAAAACGATTTCAGCCTTTCTCTGATATTTATGCTAAATTATTGTTTATAGTTTGCGTTTTGTACATCATAATGGTTTCTATTTTTATTTAATACAGGCCAAATGCAAATATTGTATATAGTTATCTAGATTTGAAATATTTAGAGTGTAATATAATAATTCTAATTAAGATGTATGTTTTTGAAAATAAAAAAAAATTACTTGAGTAAAAAAAAAATGTACTGCCATTGAATTCAGAAAATGACTTTTGTTTGTCTCTCCTGAATTCTAAATTTTATAATCTCTTTTGTCTACTCCTCAAACCATTCCTCTAGTTCACATTTGTATTTGATTCCACAAACCTCCTACTTTGAATAAGAGGCATAATACTATTTAGGTACAAACAATGTAACATTAATTATAAGTTTTCTTATTTATCACGATATGAAAATTTTCCACTTGTCAGTCTTCCTTTTACAGTCACTGCCTGACCCCCTATATGAATAAGAACACTACTTGAAATTATCAGAAATATTTATAATTCTTCTGCAAGAAAAACACAAGTTTACTAGAAATACTTTCTCTAGTAATTTATCAGAAAAACATATTGCATTTTCTTAAAACAGTGGCATTTACATTTTCGGTCAATTATTTCTCTTCTTGCAAAACTACTCATCTATGCTGGAATGAAATGGCACTTAAACTCTTGTCTTCTTGATAGACAGCTGCTATAGTGACCCTCTGAAAAATATATTTTACAATGCAATTGCATATCTCTTTGCTGGGACTGTATGGCTCTTAATCACAATGATCCACACTTGTATGTTTGTGTTTAAAGTTTTTTTTTGTTTTGTCAATTGCTTTACTCACTGAATTCAACAGTGTATGCTTGCTAATTGCCGGTCAGTATTTACTCTGAGTTGTGAAATTCACAGCAGGTATATGCCTTGTTACAACCCTGTTTTAACTAGCAAAGTGAGATTATAATGGTTGTACTAACAATGTTGAACTTTTATTGGGACCTGCCTGCTTCTTTACATTCTTGCCAGCACAGTAAAATTTTAAATGGATTTTCCTTATTATAGGTAAGTGAGGTCACTCAGATTTTTATTAACTAACTACTGTATTAAACCATGGCTATTCATTTCAAAGTAAATAGTGTATTTATCTCAAGGATCTACTTTACACCTTATTTGATTTGTTCTTCTGATTTCCATTCCAATGCAGCTATTTACCTCATGGTACCATAAAAGAGCTGGCTCCTTTGCTGTGTTCACACAATTAGATCTTATCCACAACTACTGTTCATAGGATCGTAGGAGATTACTAGGCTAATGGCCCTAGAGCCTTTTTCAGCCAAGCCATTCTTGCCCCAGTTTTCCCAATTATCATTGCTCATGGGCCAGAATGGTTTTTGTATATGCCTGAGATTTCAGACGTCTACAAATTGCCCCTGTCCATAAGGACCACAGACAACAAGCCAGGGGTGAATTTGTGATTTCCCATCTTTTGGTCCAAATTGCATTTGAATAGCTGTTGGGAAGAGCTGTGTTTCACATGAATAGTGAGTCTGTTCCAGAGAAAGGGTAATCTCTGAGACATATACCTGTCCCTTAGACATGGCTTTGAAAGATTGCAGAACACTTGACACTATGTTTTAACTAGTAGTACATGGAGCAGACAAAGTTCCATGGACTACAAAGAATTATGATTGGCTGTTCTTGCCCTCGATGTGAATTTCTTGGCATCCATGCCTTGAACAAATAATAAGCAGGTTATGATCGACCACCCACTCATAATCCTCCATATTTGCAGAGTAATATACTGTGACCATTAAAATTTTCTGTTTTTTAACACTTATGCAAAAACAGGCAAGCCTGGACAGCCAGGAAGGTGTTTTTTTTTACAACATAGACCTATGACCTTTCTATGTTTCCTGGATTTGCCTTTGTTTTAAAGGAAACAGTCTAATTTACTACAGAAAGTTAAATATTCTGGATGTTTTTTACCATGTGCAATTGTGCACACTGTTATATCGGCAAAAAGTGAAAAACTACTGTGCACACAAATAATAGGATTTTTTTTTTGGGGGGGGGGCTTTCTCTTTTATCACTCTGTTGCTGCTGGTTTTACATATTGAGGGATTTTGACTCAGAATTTTACTGTTCCTAAGTTTTTAGGGTATCATTATGTTTACCTCATTTGGAATATGGCTCCAGAGAGTTTCTAAAAAAATTTTACACATATATACATAAGCATAAAAATATTTTTAGAATATGAGATATAATTGAATATTTAACTCTTGTGGCTTGATTAATTATTAATTAATTATTTATAAGAGGAAATTATGTTTTTGTGATGCAATTGATTTGATGAATGTTGATTGGTGGTTGTGTACTATTTATGTGGAGAGTAATATGAACCAAACTTGACTCTGAAAAAGCTAAATTCATAACAAAAGCACTTAGTCATTTGGTTGGTGTATTTTAAATAAAGTACAGTTACTTCATTGCATGGTCCAGATTTTTTATTTTCCATTTTTAGTGTTTATAGTTTCGTTATCCTTTGGGCATATTTCATTACATTAACAGTTGGCATTCTGGCCCGTGGTGGAGTTGCGTGTCTTTATTCCCTAATTGTGATGGAAGCAACTATAAAAGAATTGACTTTATCAGTGCAAAAACTGGCAGCACTTGTATTAAGTGACAGAGCCAGTAATAAAGAACGGAACACTACCACTTTAACCAGTACTCAGATTGAACTATATATATTTGCATTCTCTTATAGCTGAGTTGGCTGCCACAGACAGTAATATGGCAGATAAGGATATTCCGCCCCTGAACAACCAAGAAATTGGGCGTACCATGAAGAAAACTACACCGATTACCAGGGGTTTTCCCCTGGAAGGAAGTGACTTTGCCAAATGGTTTACTCTACTGGAAATGGATTTCTCAGGCCTGCAAGAGGCGAGAAAGGAGACGCCGACCCTAAAAGAACAGATAGCAAACTTTGAAAAGGTTTACACTAAGTTTAGAGCACTGCAATTGGATAATACGTTTTTATCAAAATTGCTAGCTCTAAACCAGGTCCCAAAAGGATTAAGACTGTGGAAATTACCGATGGGTATTGAATCAGGTATGTCAGCTTTCCGTGAACTTGTTGGTTTGTTTGATAAAACTGGGCTGGTAATGTTAAATATTATTATATGGAATAATCAGATAAAATTAAGTCAGCTACAAGAGGGAATAACATCGCTGAACAATAGCATTTTAAATGATTTGTTGTTTAGTCAATATAAAGATAATTACATGAAGGTGTTATATAATGTTGAGGAATTTGTTAAAAAGAACTCTATGAACAAACATAAGAAAATCGAGAGGGACACTAGAGACTATAAAAATAACTATGCCTATCCCTGTGCTACGGTTGGAGCACAGAGATTTGAAAACTAAGGAAAATGTTAAGGATGTTAATAATCAAAATTACCAGATGGATGAGGAACCAGGAACCAGTAACACTTATGGGGGTAACCACCATTTTCCAGAACAGACCTCCGAAGTGAGGAGATCGGGGAGACTCAAGAACAAGAGAAATGGTGGACATTGGAATCCGCAACAACAAGTGTATTACAACAAAGGGTGGGGATCAAAAAAGAGGTTATAAATGGACAAAATCAAACTAGTGACTGGTTTGTTAACACAATTTCTGAAGTTTTTCTGAATGTTAATATTATTGATGATTGTACTAAAGCTTCAGCAGAAAGTGGTGGGTTAAATGAGCATATGACATGTGTTGTTAACAAAAAACAAGGTTTCACCATTTACAATTATGCTGATTTTGAAATACAGGATGCTCATTTTGACCTTTTGAGTAAAGGTAATACCTTTGTGCCCAGTTTTCAGGCGGATATTGCAGAAGTGTTAACTAGCTTAAAATTGTATATGAGACAGTTGAACTTGAATATTTATTTTGCCTCAGTGACTGAGGATGTTAATGGCCTAAGTGTTAATGATCAAAGATTACAGAGGAGAAGCACCTTTGTTCCCCCATATCACCATGATATCTTAGCATTGTAAAAACTATGTGACAGAGAATTTAGAAATATCTTGAAACAAAATAATAAGATGGTGGATAATTTAACAGCAGATGAAAGGAGTATATTATGAGAATTTATTAAAAATAAGGATCTTAAGATACATGAAACTGGATAAAGGGGGAGGTATGGTGATTATGACCACGATGGATTATTGCTATAAGATGTATGAAATTTTGAATGATTATGACACTTATAAAAGAATATCTAGAAATGAATTAAATAGGGCTTTATACTAAATAGATTTATATTTATCAGATGCATTTTTTGAGGGTTCTATCAATCAAACCTTATACAATTTTTTAAGGGTAGAACACCCAAGGTTACCGGTTATTTTTGACATCCAGAAAGTCAACAAAGAGGTCAATAATCCACCATTTAGACCTATAGCGACAGCTAGGAGTTTGGAAACCGAATCCCTAGCAGTCTATATAGACAAATGTGTTAAACCTGTTTTAGAGGAAGCCGGGCATGTATTAAGGGATTCATGGCATTGTCTAGAAAGAATGAGAGCCTTTGACAATACTGATCATTATATTTTCTTGACAATACAAGTTATTAATCTATTTACAGTGATTCCCCATATTGATGGAATGAATATGTTCCATGACAGTCTTTTGAATAGTTCTAAGATAGATAAAAATAACATACATGTGTTGCTTGATTTAATGGAATTTATTTTGAAAAACAATTTTTTTATGTTTTGATGGTGAAATTTTTCACCAAAAGACATGAGTAGCAATAGGGGCTAGGTGTGACCCCGTATTTGCAAATCTTGTTCTTTTACAATGGGAAAACATATTTGTTTTTCCATCTAAGTTTATGGAGAACATAAGATCATATAACAGATTCCTGGATGACAGAATTATTCTTTGGGAAGGAGCCATTACCCAGATGGACAAATTAATTGAATATTTGAATGGGACAACATCCTTTTTAAAGTTCACTTATACTTGGCATAGCAGTGAAATTAACTGTTTGGATATCAAGTTGTATAAAACAATTTATGGGTTGAGTAGTAATATTTATAGAAAAGAAAATTATTCAAATTCCCTGCTGCACTATAAGAGCTGTAATCCTGGTTACCAAACTAAATGCATAGTGAAAGGACAGATGGTAAGGGTTTCTTGGCTTGTTAGTGATAACAGCCAGTTTAAAGAAGAACTTTTCAAATTGATTGGCATGTTTTTAGAGAGAGGTTATCCATTGAAATTGTTAATAAATGTAAAGAAAGAAATCCTAAAGAAAACATAAACCCTATACTATCCGATATTAAAGAAAGCAGAGGGCATTCAGTTAGAGGGTAAAGTTAATAACAATAGAAAATCTGATGCTATGGTCCTAAGATACAATTTGACAGCCCCTAAATTGGTTATGGCCTTGGAGAAAAGCTGGAACTCTTGCCTTGATATCAACAACAAAACCCTATTAGGCTGTAAACCAAAGGTGGTGTATAGCAGGGGAAAAAATATTAAAGATTTGTTAGATAAACAACAAAGTGTTAATAGATATCAGAGTTCTTTAATGACAAAATGTGGGGCTTGTAAATATTGTAGGTACATCAGTGATGGACCGTATGTAATGATTAAGAATTACAAAGCTTCTATTGCCTGCCTTCGAAAGTGTAACTGCAATACATCCATGCTGGTTTATGTGGCAACCTGCACCGCCTGTGAAGCTTTCTATGTGGGCAAAACTAATCGGAGGCTTAGTGACAGAGTTGCTGAACGTTTAAGGGCAATAAAGAACGAAAATGTTTATAATGCACTTTTTTTTACATAGTAAACAGTGTGGAAATTTTAAAAATGTATTTTTTTCGTAATAGATAGAGTATTTTACAATGAGAGAGGTGCTGATTATAAAACTGAGGTGGAAGCCAAAGAATTCAGATGGCAATTGAGATTGAATTCACAGAATTCACCTGGACTGAATGATAGCATCACGATTAAGCCTGTTTTAAAACAAAGGGCAAATGTTATTATGAGTTTAAAATAGCTGAAATAGGCTGCCCTCACTGTAGAAAATTAGTGCTGCGTGAACAGCAATGATGTGTTAGATGTGTAAAATATTGAGTTTATGAAAGAAATGTTAGGAAAGTTGATTGTTTCTAAAAAAAATTTACACATATAAACATAAACATAAAAATATTTTTAGAATATGAGCTATAATTGAATGTTTAACTCTTGTGGCTTGATTAATTATTAATTAATTATTTATAAGAGGAAATTAGGTTTCTGTGATGTAATTGATTTGATGAATGTTGATTGGTGGTTGTGTACTATTTATGTGGAGGGTAATATGAACCAAACTTGACTCTGAAAAAGCTAAATTCAGAGCGAAAGCACTTAGTTGTTTAGTTTGTGTATTTTAAATAAAGTACAGTTACTTCATTGTGTGGTCCGGATTTTTTATTTTCCGTTTTTAGTGTTAATAGTTTCATTGTATTTTGGGCAGTTTCATTACAATAACAGTAACCCAAATTAATTTTAAAGAATAGTGTATCTAGCATAGAAAAAACTGAACATTAATATGTGAAATCATAAACTTTGTTAGGAAAAAAAACGCACAGGAATTTGACAAAATACACACATAACCATTATCATAAACAATTTGTAGTCTAGCAGCTCTTAACTTTAATACTGGTTGTATGGAAATGTAATCATTAATGCCTGGAGAATGACTTGATATCTAATTTCATCTGCCAATAAAGCTCTCTATATTCAAGACGAGTTTCCCAGGCACTACCCCTTGTGCTCATTTCTACAATGTCCAAAATACTGAATGAAAATCTATTAAAATCAAACGAGTGTTTTATAAGTCGTTCTTAACATTTTTGGTCCTGATATCATATAGATGTTCATAAATTCTTTTTTTTAAAAAACACATTCAGTCTTGCCTACATAAAAGGCAGGACATGTGTCACAGATAGCCAAATAGACCAATCTGTTGGAATCACATGAATCTTTTTGAAAGAAAACTCTACCTGATATGTGGTATTGTTTAATAATAAACTATCACCTGAAAAATGTAAGGGCATTGTGCACACGTGCCACATTTCTTAGTACTACCACCTTGTTCTTTTACAATGGGAAAAATTGTTTGTTTTTCCATCTATGTTTATGGAGAACATAAGATCATATAACAGATTCCTGGATGACAGAATCATTCTTTGGGAAGGAGACATTACCTAGATGGTCAAATTCATTGAATATTTGAATGGGACAACATCCTTTTTAAAGTTCACTTATACTTGGCTGAACGTACATGTTTTTTTCTAAAGCTGTCTTCAAGCTTGTACCCACTTTGTACACAAACAGTAGCTGTGCACCTAGCTTGTCAAATGTTTCTTCTTTGGTCTAGAAACTATTCCAGTTCTTCTTCAGTATGTTAACTACATCATGGGCCATTCATTGAAATTTTAATATAAAATCCCTTCACCCAGGACATGTCTCCATTAAAGATGCCAAAGCTGTAGGCATCAAAGGGGGCACCAGACATCTTAACAAGTGTTTAAACTTACCATTCCTGTGTTCAGATATTTCAAGGATGATTTTTTTGTAGGATATCAAAAGGGTAACTTCTTTCTAAAAACATATATTTAATTTGTTAATGCCCAGTGAAAACAGAGTGTCAGATATTATACATGACAATCTTATAAATTGCACCCTTGCTATACCTACTTTTTTGCTTGAAAGGACAGTGGATCAAAAAATTGAGGTGAGAATTACTGTAGGTAGATTTTCTATAAATGACAGAGAAACATTTTCCTTCCTTGACTATTGAGCCACCATCTTTTCAATACTACCTTGGACAGGGTTTCTTTTGAAAAGGTGTCTGTGATTCCAACTGAGTGGTCTCTTTGGCCAAGTTTGACAGATGCCCTGCCTTTTATGTAGGCAAGACTGAAAGAGCTTTTAAAAAAAGAATTTATGAACATTGTTAGAGTTAGGGTATTCTTGGTGAATTCACTATAATACATTAAGGTAGAATAAGGCCTCAGAATATAGAGTCAGACACATGCATTCAGTTTCAGAGAAAGACAGATTATTAGAAAGGAAAGATGAACATGAAATGTGCAGAAAATACAGAAATACAGAATGTTTCTTTCTCAAGGGAAAGATACAGTCTTGCTGGCTACAGAATGTTCCTTTCTCAAGGGAAAGATACAGTCTTGCTGGCTACAGAATGTTACTTTCTCAAGGAAAAAATGTACATAGCAATGGAATGCTAGATAAAGAGCCATATGCAAAAAACAGGCTTGGAAACCAAGGGAACCAAGGCTAAGGAGGTGTGTAAAGCATTACAGGATTTTGGTATTATTAAAATATACTTCAGATATAGTTAATGAAGCCAGTTAGTTCGGACTGACATACAGAAAAGATTAAATATCCAGCATTTCAGAAAGGAAGTTACAATACAGATTCGTGACCCTGAGTACAGAAGACAGGTCAAGTAAAGACTGTTTCAGTTTATATTATTCAGGAGAATCAAAATGCATGTGCAGAAATTTTGAAAATATTTAGCAGCACTGTTATTACTAACAGCATTCCAGCATTTCTACAGACTGTTATCATTTATCTGCACTGCTAATTAAGACAGTATTTGGATATTGTGAACATCTAATAAAGCCTTATCAACTGAACTACAGTGTTTGGAGAATTTGTTCTAAAAAGTACAAAAAGACTTGGCCCATAAAAGAGAGACTGGCACTTGTTAAGCACAAGTTTGGATAATCAACAAATTCTTTCCTTCCAATCTCATTTCAGTTGTTTCAAGTTAATTCCAGTATATTACATTCTTATCAATTATTTCAATGGCAAGCCACTATGAATGGGGTAAAACAGTTAAAGTAAGTCCCAAAACCTCATAGCAACCTTGCATCAGCAGTCAAACTACGTGTGTTCTACAAATAAATCTAAAGAAGAGCAGTGTTTCTTTCAAAGCAACTTTATCAGCAGTCACACTGCAGGTACCAGTGCTCATTCATAATTTCTTCAAACTTCAACAGACACAGGTGTAATGAGTAACCCTTTCAAGTAATTTCAAGTGCAGCAGACAGCTTAACACTTTTTTCCAGTCTATCATTAACTACAGCAAATGTTTCATCCAGACTTTTCAACAGCTATACCAGTGTTTTTTTCCATAATGAAAGACTGTAAACTCCACACGGAATAAGGCCACAAATGACAACATTACAGTTTCTCTTTACAAAGCATACCTATTGGTAAGACAACACTAATATTCCAGGTGTAAACTTCTTGTGTAAATTCTACTTTACATGTAATTCAAAGTACAGAATTAAGTTGCAGTATTAAACATACAGACATCAACACAGTCAACATACTTAACATGCAGTCAATGTCTCAAGTTCACATTATTTCACAAAGTTTCTTGTTTTCAGAAGCAAGTGCAAATATTAGACTGATGGGGGATAAGAGGGATCAGAGTGCAGATTCTGATGAAGTAAATTCCGGCATAAATGAAAAACAGACTTCAGCGCAAAGTAAAATTGCTACCTTTTCAGAGCAAAATAAAAAAAAACACATCCCATAGCTATCTATAAAGGGTGTGGCAGTCTAGCACCAAACCAGAGCATTGATCTGTCATTGTTTAAGGTTAAAAGTAATGACAATAATTCAGTGTTTACAGAAAAACTATGGAATAATATATTGATTAATACAGACAAATCAACTTCAGTTACAAATAGACCCTTATTAGAGGACATGGATGCAGTTTTGTCAGGATTTAAAGAGTCAGAGATTACAGCAGCTAACAGGTTGAAGTGTAACAGCTCTGTACTACATATGGACATGTAATTAGAGTTGCATGTTGTTTTAGACTTCAGTAACAAGATTTTATGTAAGAATTTGCAGGCAGTAGTTTGTGCAATTGTCCAGAATTTAAAGAATTGGTTATGACAGAAACATGCAGATTTATATGTCAAAGATAAAATAAATTCCAGTTCAGCTGACACAGCTAAAGTGCTCAGAAAGACATATTTGGTGTGGCCAGTTAGGAAAAATGTACACAGTTATCATGTATAAGGTATACCAGAAAGGACAGTCAAGTTAATTTGCAGAATAAAGGGTTTACAGTTACAGATTTGAAAAATGATTTTTTTGTGTTATTGTTTTGTTTCAGTCATTAGTTAAGAGTTTTTTATTGAAGTGTTGGAATGCATAAATAATATCTTAATACAGACAGAGACAAAAAAGCATTCACAGATATTCCTATACTTGTATATAGGACAAACAACTAAAGTTCTAAAATTTCATCAGTTCAACTCTAGTAATAAATTTGTATACTATATAAAGTGGTGCTGCGGTAGCATTGTCACCTCACAGTAAGACGCTGTCCAGTTCGATTCTCAGCTAGAGCGTCTTCTGCGTGGAGACATGCGTGAATGGGCGTACCTTCATTGAAGGTTGTGCATCAGGGCTGTTAACTCAGCACATAAAAATCAACTACCAATCATTAGCGGACTGGAGTTCCGCTGTGGTGACCCCTAACCAGGAAAAGCCGAAAGACACAACAACATAAAGAAACTTCATGTACTTGTTTAAAGGACACACAAATAAACTTCCAGATAAAAAGACTTTGCATATTTGTATAAAAGACAGACAAGTAAACTTCTAAAATCAAATCAGTTTAAATTTGGTAATAAATATGTTTATGTAATCAGTTTAAGATTGTATGTATTTTATAAAGAAATTGCAGTTTACCAAGCACACCAGATCAGATTACAACCAGATGAACAAGCTGAATTAAAGAGTAAGGCAGTATGGTGAAAATCAATTTAATATCCTTAGTGACAGGTTATGCAGTTACAGTTTTTAACATTTATCCAAAGAATTGTAGACAGTAATAATAAATTTTTGCAGCATTCAGCAGTATTGAAAAGTTAAACAACGTCAGCTAAAGAAATGGCTATGGTAAGACAGTGGGTGAAGTTTCACTCATAGAACAGTGTGTTAAAATCTGAAGGTCACAAGAACAAAAGGTCAGCAGTTAAGATTAATTTTATACAGGTGCAGAAATGTGCAGTGTTAGATTACTACTTTAGTTTCATTTAAGGTTATCAGTTTGTTTACAGACTTGCAAGAGTTTATTAGCAGGAAATGTTTATTTCATGCAGAAAAATGTAATCAGGGCAACAAGCAGTGCTATCACTTTATAATTGTTAAAGATGCAAATGTTAAAGAGCTGATGCTGAATACAGTCAAGATCTTTAGCCAGCTAGCCTTGTACAAGAGATGAAATGGAGAGGTTTAAAAGGCCTAACTATAAAAAAAGACACTTGGGCATTAAAGCAGGCCTTCCAATACCTCATCAGTGACTGGGACAATGCAGAGTAGAATCTGACAAGAGCTGTGGTACAGAAATCGATGGTCTATGTGTTTCAGTTATTTCTTCAATGCTTGTTTAAAGTTAAAATGTATGGGTTAAAGCAAGTATGTATGTTTTCAGTTCTATAACAGTACTAGTTTCAGTTTATGTTTTTATCTATGTTCAGGCAATACTGACAAAGAGGTATTAATAGTTTAGTGCCCAAAATATAACTAACAAAATTCATTTTTTTTATCTGTGTTCAGGTAACACTTTCAAAATGTTTTCCTGTTTTCAGACAACTGTACAACACTACTAGTTTTCAGTTTATTTATGTTCATACAATACTGACAAGAAAAGGTACTAATAGCTTAGTTTTCAGAATATAACATTAACCAGTTTTCAGTTATGATTTTATCTGTGTTTAGGTAACACTGGCAAAATATATTCCTTTAGTATTAGTTTAGTTAGTTTCTAGAGTATACACACCTATTTTAGATGATCAATATAAATATTTATCAAATTTCAGTCAAGATTCAGAATATGACTTTCATACTCAGTTATGTGTTCAGTGTAGTGCATTTCAGTCAAATTTCAGAATTTAAGATTAATACTCAGTTACTTCACATTATTCAGTTAGTTTTAAGGGTAAAGTGTTAGAATTACATTATTCAGTCATTAGTTAAGGGTAAAGTGACAGAATTATTTGTAACTGGCTTATTACATCATACATTTATACTACATCATCCTTCACATTTTTCACTCATTAGTTAAGGGTAAAGTGACAGAATTATTTGTTGCAGGCTTATTAAGTTAAGTTATATAAAGGATAGGTAGTAATAGTTATTCAGTGTAGTCAAGGCATAAAAGGGCAGGCTTAATTTGTTAATTAATTTAAAGATTACAGTGCACTTTACATAATAATTATACATTAGTCAGAAAGTTAAAAGGGCACTAACAGAAAATGCAAAGGTATAGACCTGAAATAGAGAAAGCATACGTTTTAGTAAACTATAGCTCATAAATATTCATGGAATATTTCAGACACAAGTTTAGGAGGCATACATATATTACAGCACATAGTTAAAAAATGTAAATAGTATTATTAACAAATGTAGATGAAAATTTACAGACACCAGTTAATACAGTATGTGGTAATTATGCTTCAAGACCAGTTATAAAGTTATCCCTTTAGTGCTGATTTCAGTTAATCTTCAGAAAATATCCATCTTGCTTGACAGGCTATACAGTAAAAAAGAAAATGGCTAATCAGTACAATTTTTAAATATTTAAATCAATAGACAACAGGAAACAATTTAATTTGCCATAAGAGAGAGAGACATTATGGTACACTAAGGCATCAATTTATAAGGTAAACAGACAGTGTAATTTTGCCATTACAGCATACAGAGATAGGGATGAAAAATAGGCAGGGTTAATAGTTCATACACTGTCTAACTTAAATAAAGACTCACAGAGAAAGGTTAAGGGTGTGTATGGCATTTTCTCCATGCTGTTTCTGGAACAGCAGGGTTAAAATAATTACCTGGCCTAATCAACTTTAGAAGCCACAGAAATAAGACACTGATTTTCAGAATAATGTGCAGGTTTTGGATATATCACACATACATCAGAACTCTAAAGACTATGGATTTAGATGATATGATAGTTAAATCATAAAGTTAACAGACTTCAAGCCAAACAGGCCAATGCTCAAGTGACACCTAGTGGTCAAACCTAAAATTGCAGGTTTATTTACCAAAAAAGAAAAAGATTATGAGTTAGATATTGTAAAACTATCTACTGTAGTTAGCAATACAGATGCAAGGTAACTACAAAAGGAGGTCCCTGTAAACTTTCATCTGGGACTTCAGGGGGAGCTGTTAGAGTTAAGGTATTCTCAGTGAATTCACAATAGTATATTAAGGTAGAATAAGGCCTAAAATTACAGTCAGACATGTATGCATTCAGTTTCAGAGAAAGACAGTTTATTAGAAAGGAAAGATAAGCATGAAATGTGCAGAAAATACAGAAATACAGAATGTTCCTTTCTCTAGGGAAATATATACATAGCAATGAAGTGCTAGATAAAGAGGCACATGCAAGACCAGGCTTAGAAACCAAGGTAAGTGAGGCTAAGAAGACATATGAAGCATTACAGGGTTTTGGTATTATTAAAATATACTTCAGATACAGTTAGTGAAGTCAGTTAGTTAATTCAGACTGACATACAGAAAAGATTAAATATCCAGGATTTCAGAAAAGAAGTTGCAATATAGACACTTATGCCTGACTACAGAAGGCAGGTCAAATAAAGACTGTTTCAGTTTAAATTATTCAGGAGAATCAGAATATACATGCCGAAACTTTGGATATATTTAGCAGCACTGCTATTACTAACAGCATTCCAGCATTTTTACGGACTGTTATTGTTTATCAGCACTGTTAATGAAGATAGTTTTCAGATATTGTGAACATCTATTAAAGCCTTATTAACCAAACTACAGTGTTTGGAGAATTAATTCTAAAAAGTACAAAAAGACTTGGCCCATAAAGGAGAGATTGGCACCAGTTAAGCACAAGTTGGGTAATCAACAAATAAAGACTTTCCTTCCAGTCTCATTTCCCTTGTTTCCAGTTAATTCTAGTATATTACAGTCTTGTCAGTTCTTTCAAACATCTTTATGATATCAGAACAAAAATGATAAGAAGGCCTTGCACAAACACTCCTTGGGATGCACAGATTTTAATAGATTTTCATTCAGTATTTTGGACATTGTGGAATTGACTCATGGGGCTGTGCCTGGGAGACTCATTTTAAATGTAGAGAGTTTTATTGGCAGATGAAATTAAGATGCCAGTCATTCTCCAGGAATCAATGATTACATTTCCATGCAACCAGTGTTGAAGTTAAGAGCTGCTGGATTATAAATTGTTTATGATATGGTTATTTGTGTATTTTGTCCAATTCTTGTGTTTTTTCTAAACAAAGTTTTATGATTTAACATATTGATTGTCAGTTTTTCATTTTGTCAAGTCATTGGTATTAACATTTCATCCACTTTTAACACTGCATATACTTTTTCTATTGTTTTATAAGAATTCATTTGCTCAGATTATTTATTTTTATGTTTTCAATACATATATATTTTCTCATTGTGGAATTAGCTTTTAATTAGGAAGTTTTCCATATGTTTTCAACATCAATTCACGTTTTTATTGGGTTGTCTATTTTTTATGTTTCTCTGCCTTATAGTGAGTTAATTAGCTTGTTGTCATTGAATATTTACACCCTTAGTCTTTTTTTGTTAGTTTTGATGAAGTCCATTTTCACAGTGTATTGGAGGAACATGCTTAACTGTTATATTTTAGGGTCTATATTACATCCTCGAATGCTTAAAAAAGCGAACGCTGATTGATCGAACTTATTTTTACGAAACTGCAAAATATCGAAGCAGCAGAAACTCAAATTTTTTCCTAGGGAAAGAATTTGTTTGTCGTTTCTGTTGCTTTGGTATTTTCAGTGTTATGGTGGAAAGTTACCGGTCGGATTCAGGTAAGTGTGTGATTGTGTGGATGTGAGTGTTAGGGTGATTTAGGTGAGTTAGGGTTAGGGCTCGGGTTAGGTGTGTGTGCGATTGAGTGGACATGAGGGTTAGGGCGGATTTAAGTGAGTTAGGGTTAGGGAGTGGGTGAGGTGAGTGTGCGATAGTGACGGACCTTAGGGTTAGGTTTTGGGTTAAGGTAAGTGGGTAGTTAGTGGTGTGTGTATAGTTTAGTGTAGGGTTAGGTATCAGATTTTAGGTGTATGTGTGTGGATTTCTGTTTGTTTGGTGTGCTTGTGTTGCGTGTATGTGTTTTGGATCAGCAATTTTTTTCCCTGGGAAAAAAATTGCTGATCTGACCATTCGAGATTGTAAGCTTTCACTTAAATTAGGTTGATCAATCAGCATTTGCTTTTTTAAGCATTCGATGATATAATATAGACCCATATTTTATTATTGTACTGTTTGCAATAAAAGTGCATTTTTACTGACACATTTATTTTGTGTAGTATGTCCCACTATTTTTTCATACTTGTTGTGGTGGACCTTTGGATTTATTTTATCTTATGTGTGGAGTTAGGATTTTAGCCCTCCCTCACACTGCATGCTTCTATGTACATATTTCTAATCATAGATGAGGATGTAGCTGTTAATGTGGTTAAAGAGTTGTGTATATGGCAGTTTTCCAAGTATCTTGATGATGCATAGAATGGAAATAGGTCTGTAGTCCTTATGTTGTGCGGGTGTTTTGGTTTTTGGTAGGGATTTGATGATTGATTGAAGGCAGGTGTGACTTTACTAGCTGTTAGGGATAAAATCAAATATATATGAGAATGGTTTTGCAATTTTGGTCTCCACTGAGTTTGAAAAAAATGGATATGTTTAGTAAATTTGGAGCCAGGTGAGCTTAGTTTAGCTTGGAAAGATTTTGTTTCATTAATGGATATAGTGGTGAAGTGAAAGATGATAGTATAGTTAGCCAGAGGATAAAACTGAGTGGCAGTCTGGGATATTTCAGTATGAAGATTCTATGTAAATGGAAGAAAGGAGCCTATAATCTGTTTTGTGGTTAAAAGAAGGAATGTTCTATAGTATTAGTTTTGCTGATTTGGTGTTTGTTAGTGGAGCTAGAGGAGGAATTTATAGCATTTTGTGTGAGTTGTTTTGTTTCCTTCCAGAAGAGTTTTAGCTAGGAAAAGAACATGTTTTGTCTTTGCATTATGTAGAAAAATTTGAAAATATTTAGGGCTATCCTAAGAATTCTTCACGCAGATTGTGGTTAAGAGGTCCTGTTTCCATGGTTTCCATGCAGAGATCTTTTACTTCATTTTTGTTTTAAGTCATTAGTTAGCCAGGGACTAGCATGAGCTCTGAGTCTTCTTCCATAAGAAGGGCAGAGGGTTTCTCAAATCAGAGAAAAGATACAAGTAAAGAAAGTCAGTGCAAGAGTTGAGTCTTGTAGAGTATATAAATCAGAGCAGTCCGTGTTTTGCAAGTAGTTTCTCAGTTGACCCACTTTATACTGGGGAATAGTCTGTCTATTATGATTTGAGGGACATCTTTTCTAGTTTTAGAAGACCATGAAAAAAATGATAGGGCAATGGTCATTAATGGAGTTGGGTTGAATATTGATGTTAGTGCACATATGCTTTATATTTGTTAAGTATGAGGTATAGTATAGTATAGTATGGTTTCCTGTTTGCAAGTTTGTCCTAGTGGGCCTGCAGTACTAGTCGATCAAGACCAAGTGTTTGGAGCATTGTATTTAATTTATTACATTAAAGCACTAATACTGAAGGCACCAAATATAATGCAGTTTTTTTGAAAGGCTTTGGGGAAGAATATTAATTAAGGTTTATTGAACTTAAGCTATACAGAAAGGTAAAATGATGTAAACAGTAGCAATGTATAAAAATGGATATTCCCACCCAGGGTAAAATGGCTAAGCATCCAGTGGGATTTTTGTCATCAGAAAAACAGGCTATGTTGTCATCTATAAGTTAACTGGAAGAGGTCTTTGTCATCATTAGTTCCTCCTCTATTTCTGTTGCCAGTTCTAGTATTAAATGGTAGGTTATAGATCTCTGAGTAGAACTCACCTATCAGGTTTCTTTTTTTTTTTTTTTCAAAACAATTTTATTGATTTTAATAATTTCAAAATGATAAACAATCACATGAAATCATAGTAAAAACTGTATCTTGAAATCTTTAACATATATAAATTACATTATATAAATTACATATTTGATACATACCAAACTAACAGAACTGAACTAACTAAAGTATTTACATAGACATCCATTAATATATTTACAATGTGTTATTGTTATCTGATTATAATGTATATTGTTATTATGAAAGAAACAAACTTATGTAATTTGTTATAGAGATTTGTTCTTCTTCAAGAAATTTTGCAAATTAACCCACAATTGATGATTGTATGTTTTCTTTAGTTGTCCTTGAGTTTATAGTTTTTAATTGCAGTTGGCATACTACATTTAGCAAATTCATGAACTCAGAAAATGAAGGAGGAGATTCTGAAATCCATTTTTTTTGTTATGGTCTTTCTGGCTACTGCCAGTATTGCCCATAGTAGTGGATACTTTATTTTTCTGACACATTGTGGAACAGGAATATTAAATATCACCAGAGATTTATTTAATGTGAAATTGTCTGAATAAAGTGCCTGTAGTAAGTCATTTATTTTTCCCCAAAAAGTATTTAAGGTATGGTATTCGTAAAACATATGTGCCCAGTTTATGTCTACATTTGATTTACATTTATTACAGATATTTTGTTTTTTTTTTATTTTGTCCATTAATTGAGGCGTATAGAATGATCTGTTTATATATCTCCACGTGTATAGTTTCCAATTCAAAGATAAAGCAGTTTTCCCTGCTGATTGTATGATGTTTGCTTTATCTAGATCAGTTGGAAGATTATTATTAACAGAGTAGAAATAGTTCCAGAAGTTCTGTGGACAACTGAAAGTTTCTTCTCTCATAGTTCTATAAATAAAAGAAAGTTTGCCAGAATATGTATGTTTATGAAGTAAAATTGATTGAAAATGAGGATGTAAAACCAATTGGAAACATAAGATTTCCACAAAGTCAGTCAGCAAAGTAAAAATCCACGTGGTTTATTCCACTTATTAAAATCAGCACAATGAACAAGAAAAATTGTTGCAAGTTAAGCGCTTTCCCCTAGGTTCATTCCCAGGCTTCATCAGAACAAAGATCCAAAAAGCCATTGGTGAGCTTAAATACCCCTTCCTCCATCATGTGACCTATCATAATCACAATTCTGTAACTTAAAATTAAACATGAAATGTTCCCATGTGAATAGGCGCAATTCAAACTTTATGACCTTACATTCAAAACCGCTTATTAAATTAAACACATTTGGGAGGGGAGGGAGGGGAAGAGGGAATTATTTTCCAGGGAGAACTTGGAATCATTAAATGAATTATGTTTATTAGTTGAAGACGAAAGTAGGGACAATGAACATCCCCCTGATTCCGATCAAGCCTTTGAGACATCTGTGATTTGTAAGTTAGGCAATTTTAACATTTTTAATTTTACAGAACTTTCAATTACTGAAGCTTTTTTTGAACTTTTTACAAAAGGGTTTCACTACGTACCCTCTAGGGCAGGGAGCCCTGTTAACATGATTATTGACTTAAAAATGGTTTTGAGACAATTAAATTTCAATATTATATTCAAAGGTCAGGTACAAACAAACAATGAATTGGTTAGAAAGAGTACCTTTAACCCGCCCATTCACCCTTCTTTGAGAATTTTTGAGGAACTGGTGGAAAAAGAAATTAGAACTAGTTTAAACACTAATAGGACCATTAGCAAACATAACAATTTCTCAGTGGATGATTATGCCATATTAGACCTTTTGAAATCACACAAAGTTAGGGTTATGAAACCAGATAAGGGTAGGGGTGTTGTGTTAATGTACAATTATGAATACGAGAGTTATATGTACAATATTTTACAGGACACTGAACAATACGAGGTTGTTTCTAAGAACGAAATTAACATAGGATATGCAAAAATTAAATATTATTTACATGACCACCTTTTACAGGGAACATTCAATGAGAAATTGTACAATTTTTTGAATGTTGGATATCCCAGAATACCTACGATTTTTGGTATTCCCAAGACCCACAAAGGGATTGAAAATATTAAATTTAGACCAATAGTGGCGGGAGCAGGGGGTATCACTGAACCCTTAGCTGTGTTTGTGGATGTTACTGTTAAGCCTTTTTGGAGTCGGTACAACATATTTGTAAAGATTCATGGGAGTTCCTAAAAAATATTAACAAAAGTATGTTTTGTAGGGATTTACTGATGGTCACTATTGATGTTGTTGAACTTTTTCCCAGTATTCCCCATTTTGTGGGGCTGGATTGGTTCTCCAATATCCTAGTCAATCGGGTAATTATACTGTAACATCTATAAATGAGGTAAACATAGCCTATAGGAGGATAGATATGTACCTTGAGGAATATCTTTTGGAACAAAGAATAACTGAAGAGATGTATAATTTTATGACAGTGGAACATCCTACTTTAGCAACTATCATAGGTATACCCAAGGTACATAAGAACCAAGATAACCCTCCTTTCCGTCCTATAATCTCGGGAAGTAGATCCAAGACTTTCCCAATTAGAGTAGTGATAGACACATTGCTGAAACCTATATACAATGAAGTCAAACATCTAGTTAAGGATTCATGGGAATTTTTAAAAAACTACCCAGTAGATAAATACCATCAAGGTACACTATTTAGTACAATAGATGTAATTGACTTATTCAGCTCTATACCCATGGAAGAAGGCATTGAGGCCTTTACTAAGAGTCTAAGGAAGCATACCAGGATGACTTGGGACAGAATACAACTCTTGGCTGAATTAATGAGTATTGTCTTAGATAATAATTTCATTTTCCATGAAGGAGAAATATACAAGCAGACCAGGGGGGGTAGCTATGGGAGCAGCTTGTGCTCCCATATATGCCAACCTGGTGATGCTTGACTGGGAAGAACAAAATGTATTGGACAGTACATTTAGTAAATCCATTACATACTATTCGAGATTTCTTGACGACATTTACATTATTTGGAGTGGAGGTATGAATTCCTTCACAGCTTTTCTTGATCATATTAACAGCAGTAGTGATTTTTTAAAATTCACATCTGTGGTGAATGAAATTGGTGTTCCTTACTTGGACACATTAGTAACAGCTGATAATGGCATCCTGAAGTCCAAAGTATATAGAAAAGATACATTCACCAATTCATATGTAGATTTCAACAGTTTTCACCCCAGGAAAGTGAAGAGAAACATCTATAAAGGACAGTGTATAAGGGCTGTTAGAATGTGTTCTAATTACAATGATATGGTCAAGGAAATTGATTATATAACATCCTTGTTTTTGGACAGAGGATATGACAACGATTTGATGGTTGATATATCAGCATATGTGATAAGCCAATGGGGAAAAATATCTACCATTGTTTGGCTTAAACAAGGAACAGCATAGTAGGGACGAATTAACTAAGAAAACTATTAATATTAGTTACAACAGGGCATGTATTATTGAATTTGGCCCATACAGTCAATATATTAAAAATATCATTATTAAAAACTGGCATTTTTTGACTAAGGACAAAGATATCTTAGATGTATTGGGAACAGAACCCAGATTTGTGAACAAGATGGGTAATAATATCAAAAGAATATTGGAATTAGGATGTAAGACAAATTACACCATAAATACACATACATCAAGTTGTGGGACATGCAATCAATGTTCAAGTATTTATACTATGAGTCCCATTAATTTAGGGAATGAGAACAGAACTAAAATTTATACAGCTAGGGGCAATTGCAAATCTAGTATGGTGGTATATATTGCTAAGTGTACGGTCTGTCCCTCATTTTACATAGGGAAGACCGACAGATTATTAAGACAGAGGATATATGCACACTTATATTGTATTAAAAACAAAGATTTGAAAAATGCTCTAGCTAGGCACATTATAGACAAAGGGGAAGAACACAAATTCAAGTTTGCGATAATAGAAACAGTCAAAAGCAACCCTAGAGGGGGTAACATAAAAAATCTATTAGCTTATAGAGAACTTTATTGGCAAGTGTTTACAGATGCCACAAAAACACCGGGCATCAATGATTACTTCTCAATCAAACCTTTATTAATGTTAAATAATTAGAGAAATATTAACTTAACAGGCACAGTACAATAACTTATTTAGTACATTAATTGATTTTTAATATTTTTACATGCAGTAATTTTTGTATTAATTCATTATATTAATTTAGAAGTATGTATTATATATATTATGGATGTATTTAAGTATAACAATGTTGCTTTAAGAACTGATACATTTTTTGGCGCCAATTTTTATTTAAAATGGTGTATACACAGCTGATCTAATTGTTCTGATGAAGCTAGCACAGTCTAGTGAAAGCGCTTGACGATCGAAGTTGGAGTTATACACTTTTGTAATAAACAGACCTTTTCGCTTTTACACCTTGGTGGATTTATTTTGCTGACAACCTTTGAGCTTTGAGAGAATTTTTTCGTGTGGATTTCTGTTAAACAAACGTGTGGTTCCATACGAGTCCTATTGGCTTCTGGTGATATCCTAGTCAGTGAGTTTGGGCTGGACAGCAAGTCCATCAACCTGGTTCTTGAATTTACAGAAACGGTCCTGAAAAACAATTATGTGTTTTTTAATGGTGAATACTACCACCAAAAAAAAGGAGTGGCTATGGGAGCATCTTCTGCCCCTTTATACGCAAATTGTGTTTTATATTACTGGGAAAAGCATTTTATTTTTGAAACGGAATGGAACAGGCATATAGTACACTACATTAGATTTTTAGATGATATTTGTATACTTTGGAAGGGAACTAAGGAAGAATTGAACAATTTTTTTGAATATATTAATCAGACAACAACCTTCCTAAGGTTTACTATCAATGTGGAGGATGACAAATTAAATTACTTGGATACCACTATATATAAGGACTTTACAAATAGTTGTTTTCAGTCCAGGTTATACCAGAAGAAAACCTTTTCCAACAGTTATTTACACTTTGATAGTTGTCACCCTATGTATCAAAAAAGAGGAATAGTTAAGGGCCAATTTATAAGGTCCTCAAGGATGACAAGTAAATTAGAAGACTTCATTAGTGAAACCGGGTACATTAAAAAGTTATTTTTAGAAAGGAAGTACCCCGAGGATTTCATTAATCAACAGTTGGACGAGGTTCTACACAATAGGGACCTGAAATACTTTCCCCTCATTGGGAAAGGTACGGACATTATCACTGCAACTAGTAGAGGCAATGAATTTGGTCCAGGTACTTTCATCCACACATTTTCAGACACATCTTACTTAACTGAAGAAATTATTAACAAATTTTGGTACGTTCTGAAAATTAACGACGATATTTCAGAACATATACCAACTTTTCCTAAATTTGTTAGAAGGAGGGATTTAAACTTGAAGGAGTATTTGGAAAGGGGGAACAAGGACAATTTTAAGGTTTCCAAACACAAAAGGAATGGCACATTCAAGTGTGGGATGTGCCACCAATGTTCCTATATGGCGGACACTCCTTCTATCTTTATTCCCTCTAGAAAGATTCATCTTAAAGCCCAAGGATATTTTAATTGCAAATATTTTAGGGTTGTGTATTTAGGATGGCGTACCCTATGTTTTAGTTTTTACGTTGGTAAGACAGAAAGACAATTGGGTAGAAGGGTTTATGAACACCTTTATGATGTGAGAACTAGGAAGGAGTCTAATGCTTTCTTTAAACATTCCCTTGGATGTCCCAATATGAATTTAAAGTTTTTTGTCCTAGAACAGGTGGAGGTAGACCCTAGGGGTGGATGTTGGGAGACCAAATTAGAATATCATGAACTGTTTTGGCAATTAAAACTTGATGCAGGGAAGACCCCCGGTTAAAATGACCATATTAACATTGGTAGTGTACTGAGAATGAGAGCAGCAAGATTATAGGTACATATAAAGTATTTTTGTTTTTGGTACTCTTGATCCATTTTAAGTATGAATTAATTCTTGGTGATATTTTACAAAACACATTTTTTAAGAATTAGGGCACACAGGCTTAATAATAATTGTTTCATATACTCCTTGGTTTTTTATTCATTATTTTTTATTCTTATTTTCATTTTCATTTCACTTTTGGATTACCCAAATGTGTTTAATTTAATAAGCGGTTTTGAATGTAAGGTCATAAAGTTTGAATTGCGCCTATTCACATGGGAACATTTCATGTTTAATTTTAAGTTACAGAAATGTGATTACGATAGGTCACATGATGGAGGAAGGGGTATTTAAGCTCACCAATGGCTTTTTGGATCTTTGTTCTGATGAAGCCTGGGATTGAACCTAGGGGAAAGTGCTTAACTTGCAACAATTTTTCTTGTTCATTGTGCTGATTTTAATAAGTGGAATAAACTACGTGGATTTTTACTTTGCTGACTGACTTTGTGGAAATCTTATTTTTCCAGTTGGTTTTACATCCTCATTGGAGAGTGTTCATTGGTATCACTGGTCGCACTACTGGTTTTTGCTTTTTGTGTGATTTTTGGTTTTCATTGATTGAAAATGGTATAGTAAAGTACTAGATTTGTGTTTAGTAATTGATGAGATCAATTCAAATTTATTAGCTAGAGTTAGTAAAAGTGTTTGCATATCCAGCCACATTGTGTTGTCTATTTTATATTCCTGTATTATGTATTCAACTGATTTGGTCTTATATCCAGATGTTAGTTGGAACCAAAACTTAAGATCATTATGTTTAAATATGGTTATTTTATTTATGTCTGAAGTTATAATAGATTCTTGTGTGAATGCTATGGGGAATAATAAAAAGAAGCATTCTTTTTATCTGGGTGTTTATATATAAATTTTTTTAAAAAAATTGTTATAATATTATGAATGTAGCTAGTAGTATGATTGAGAGTTATGTGTATAGTAAAATAATCTTTTAGGATCCATAAAATAGGGTTACTTATTATTTCTAATTTGTGTGTAGATGGTCTGGATATTAGCTTTATTGCTGATGAAACCCATGGCAGTTTCCACTTAGATGAGTATGCAGTATCTAAAAGTTGTGTAATTGTTTTGATTATTGAGGAAACAGAGTAAAGGTTTAGATCTGGAAATGCTATCCCACCATTGTTTCAATTGTTTTGATATTGATTAATTGATATTCTTGTTTGTTTCCCGGACCAAAAGAATTTTAATATTAAAGTATTTAACTTATTGATACATTTTTTTTGAATGGGGTATTTGAATAGATTGTATAATATATAATATTATGTGTAGTATAATCATTTTAGTAATAATGAATCTTTCTTCTGTAGTGAATGTTATTGTATTCCATTTTAAAAATAGATTTTGAATATTTTCAAAACACTTATTATAGTTTAGTTGTATTATTGTTTTAATGTTTTTAGCCAGAATAATTCCAAAAATAAGTAATTTGATCTGTACTAGTTAATTGCTGAATGTTATAGCTAGATTTGTCATTTGTATTTGAGTGTATGGGTAGTATTTTAGTTTTGTTGTCATTAAAAGACAGCCCAGACATCTTTTGAAAAGTTTTAATTGAATCAAATAAAGCTGATATTGAAGAATCATTTCCTTTTGTAGAGATGCGAACATCATCTGTAAATAATTGAATTTTAGCTGATATATCTTTTCCAAACTTTAAACCCTCTATTTTCTTATTGTTCCTAATATCGTTAGCCCATGGTGCCGTTATCATTGTAAACAACAATAAAGATAGTGGGCAACCTTGCTTGGTACATTTTATGACAGGAATTTTATTTGATGTATATGAACCTAATTTGATATATGCAAAAGTACCGTCATATACGTGTTTTAGCAGATTAATAAAATTATATGAAAAATTGAAACAATCTAATAATGTGAACAACTAATCCCAATTAATTGAATCAAAAGCAGCATTTATGTCCAGACTAATTAAAGTTAGGTTCTTTTTTCTTTTGTGAGAAATCAATAAGGGCTAATGTTCATTTTATATTGTCATAAGTGTTTCTATTGACTACAAAACCTGTCTGATCCTCATCTATTAATTGAGGTAAAAACTTTTTTGGTCTTTCAGTGAATATGTTCATAAACATCTTATAATCAGTATTTAATAAATGTATAGGTCTGTAAGAGGAACAGTATTTAGGGTCCTTGTTATGTTTTAAGATGGGTGATATGAATGTATATTTTCATGGGGGGGTATTATGAAGTTGTTTTGAGCTGTGCTATATAATTTATGAAGTAATGAAATAGCTGATTTGGGCATAGCTTTGTATATTTCTGGTATGATACCATAATTTCCAGGTGCCTTATTTTGTTTAAGCTTTTAATTTGAGTTTGTATGTCAGCTAAAGTGATTTGTTTATCAATACGTTCTATGTGTTATTAAGTTTATTATGAAGATTTTTATTAATAAAATGCTTTATGTTGTCTTTACTTTCTGTATTATGTGTAGATTGATTGATTGTATGAAAGTGACTTCTAAATTCTTCTTTCTTTTTCCTCAAGGAGCATATTTCTTTGATATGATTATGTTTGTTCATTCTTTTAGTTTTATTTTTGAGATTAGTTAAATGTTTAGGATTTAATGAATAAGCAAGAAATGTATATGTTTCTAATGTAATCATTGTCTTGTGATGTAGTATGTTTCTATATTCTTCATTTAATTTGTTTATTTCCTCCCTAATGTTTTTGGAAGTGAGATTGTCTCTATTTTTGAGATGCAATATATCAAGTTTGTTCTGTAATGTTTCCATATCTTTATCCCATGTTTTCCTTTTATTGTAATACCATTTGTTAATTTGCCTATATAGGTAAGCTTTTAGTGCATCCCAAACATATATGTCATGGGTATTAGATGCTGAGTTTATATCTATAAAATGTTGTATTTCTTCTTTTAAAAATGACTGAAAATCTTTAAGTTGGGTTAGATATGCAAGTATCCTTTTTATTTGTGTATTGGGAATGTTGTTAATATTTAATTCAAATATAATATAATTATGATTGGAGATTAGACAAGAAGTGATTTTGCTGTTATTTAAATCATTTATAATTTTTGTGGAGAATGGTATTCTATCAATTCTGGAATATGATTTGTGTCTATTGGAATAAAATGTGTATTGTAGAGAGCTATGATCTGTGAAGTCAAATATATCTTTGAGCAAGTAGGAGTCTATAAATTTTATTAATTGTTTTGCTTGAGGGGTACTTTTTCTACTTGCTAAAGTGGTTGTATCGTTTAAATCTAAAATACAATTGAAGTCCCCTGCCATGATAATATCTCCCTCAGACTGAGATATTATTTGGGATAAAAGTTGTTTGATAGTATTAGTACCTATTCCTGGTAACCAATAATTATTTATTAATGTATATAGTTTTTTGTTTATTTCAATTATGGCTAAACATAACAATCCTTTGTTATCTTGATATGTTTTAATTATTCTTGGTGAAGGAAGTGATTTGTCCCATAAAATTGCAACCCCCTTTTCTTTTTTGTATATACTGAGCTTGAGATGATTGTATATTTATTTGTGTTCAAGAACTTAATATTATCTCTTATTAAATGAGTTTCCTGTAAAAAAATATGTTTGGTTTATGTAGAGCTAGATATTTAAGCAAACTACCTTTTTTAATAGGGTTATTTAGACCATTTATATTAATCAATATGCCTTTTAATATAGTCATGTTATGTAGGTATGAGTGTGTAATTAATTAATAACATGTCAATACAATATGTGTAATTTGAGAATCTCTTTCCAACCAAAGACTTGTTCATTCTGCAAGTATTATACATTAATTAATTGTGGGAAACACATATATTATAAGCATTGTAACTTATAATTCTATTTGGATAGATTAAAATGGATGTCAAAAGAAACTTTTTTAACAACGAACATATAATTCAGATTATAAAAGCACAATATAGCTCTCCACCTGGAGTTATAAACTCACTGTCTCAATGACATTTGCCACTGAGATCAAACCCTTAAACAGTAGCAACAGAACACAACTACCACTAGTAATATGTATTAAGTAATAGTGATTAGATATAAAAATAGAGATTATTTTAACTTAAATCTATTAAGATTAAACTAGATATATTTCATCTGATATAATATGTTAATCACAAAAATGAAATACAATGTAAATTATTGTGTATGTGTAAAATATAGAAAAAACTATTAGCTAGTCTCTAATATATAATATCATAAGGATAATATAAGACTGTCTATGTTGACTAATTACTATTTAACTGCACTTAACATAGTATAGTAAGATAATATCTATCAACAGTTATTGAACTATTTTGTATTGATAATTTTCTTCAAACAAGGTTTTATACAGTCAGAAACAAATTTCTTAGATCTGTTATGTGAACATAAGTATTGTAACTTATCAAATATAAATTCATTAATCACGTTGTGTCTCCTTTCCCACAAATATATATATATACGTGAAAGAGGAGATGGGGGGGAATTGGGGGGGGCTTTAGACAAACAGTAAATATATTGTAATGGATAGAAGCATTTCCATTTGATCTATTACAATATGTTTTCTAGCAGGTGTAACCTAATAGGTGTTAGAGATACAGAAATACTACAGATAAATTAAATATTTATTGCTTCTGTGTGAGGTGTTATTTTATAAGACCTTTATATCTCAATCATAATTAAATCTGCCACAGTCAATAAGAATTTTCAATGCTTTAAAACATCAGTACATGTTATTCAAAGAGATAAACACACACTTCAGTTAGATAGAAAGGAGCTAACTGGAAATCTATTAAATAGTTCTCTGTTCAATGCTCAAAGCTGTCAGCATAAATCATTATACCTGAGTTAGCTTCAACTAAATAATTTATTGAATTATTATTAAAACTATATTAACTAAGTGTGTAAACATCTGGCAACAAAAGCGATGTTATAGGTGAGTGTTGCAGATAACACTATTCTGTAAATTGATATTACGTTTACAATTACTCACTTTTAGTCTTTTTTTCCCATTAATTATGCAGTTTATAAGGTCCAGGGAATCAAGAATAGCTGCTCCTTCTTTAACATTTATTTTTAAATTACAAGCAACCTTTAATTCAATGCTTTGAGTTGTTGTGCTTGATATTATTTAAAATAAATGATTACAGTCACTTCTCTGCCTCCGCCGAGCTTTCCACTTTTTGTATGCGCTTGTCCATTAGCGCTGACATCATCTGGGTGCTTCGCATATCCGAAAATGCGAAGAAATGTTATGGAGAAGATTTCTTAGCTGGCTACAGGGTCTGGTAACGGCTGAAGCTCACGAATGATCGTTGCGAGGTAATTATTGAGTAAAAGAGTCTCTTAGATGTAATCCGGGGGGAAATCAGTTATAATATGTTAACAAGCCTTTTTTTCTTTCTTTCCCCCTTCTCTTTACAGGAAAAATAATAGTTATGAGCCTCGTGGGCCCCAACCAAGCAAATTCACAGTGTAAAAACCATGTATGTCCTTTTCAGAAAACAACATAACCAAAACACTTGAAGTAATGTAAAATAGTATCAACACATATTGGAACCATAGTTATTAAATTTCTTTTTAAATCCATAGACCAACATTTAGTTATAAAACATACACACACACACACACACACACACACACACACACACACACACACACACACACACACACAGACAGCACTTCCCAAATAGGCATTTGTCCATTAAAAGCCATAACATATGTTCTGTCTTGGATTTATACCTGTAAAAGACACTATACAGAGGGGATTACTTATTAGATATAACAGATTTTGCCTTGCTGTTATTAATATATTAGAGGTGTCTTATAAAAGCTGTTATATAAATAATTTACTGTATTCTGGCTATATCAAGTTAAAATCATATATTAAAGACCTATAATATCTAAATTATTACTATAGTTTGGGAAAATGCCATCCTATTTTGATTTATTTTATAGGGGTAATATTATCTGCTAATAGCAGATGAGTAATAATGTATATTCGTAAGAAAGAGAAATTATATGCTGCATTATAATGATTAATTTAAAATTTTGATATAGATGTAAACCTTATGAATGCTTAACATAACAAATGGAAAGATGGGCTTACCTTGTTAATAGATCATAACTGTAGAGATGTGCTAACAGTTTAAAGTCCAAAACAACAAGACATTGTATTAGAAAACTATATTTTATGTTCATTTACTTTTCAGCAACTTTTGTTTTTCATTAGTTTTCCATGTGGAATTAGATGCCATTCTTTTAAGAGATGAATTAGCCCATTCCATTTCTTCTAATTTTTCCAATAGTTTATGATTTTTAACAAAGGTCAGTGCAGAACCCAGATCATCAAACATCTTGGGACCCTCTGGAAGGAAGATCTTCAACTTCGCAGGAAGCAAAAGTTCAGTCTTTATTTGTATTTTCTTCAGTTCTTTAATCAATGGTAAGAATACTTTTCTCTTGGTAATAACCTGTGTCATTATCAAAACAGATTATTGAGTCACTGTATTTTAGAGGAGACTTAGACCAGGCAGTTTTTAATACTAATTCTTTATCTGATGAAGACAGGAATTTTACAATGACTGATCTGGGTTGCTTTATGTTAGTGCTGTTTACTGCAGTTAGTGCTCGGTGTGCTCTTTCTATTCCAAAAGACAACGCTTCTGGTAAGTCAAGTATTTTATGTATCCAGGTGTTAAGGAAACTTGCCATGTTATTGCCCTCTATGTTTTCAGGGAGTCCAAAAATCCTTAGATTGTTTCAACGGGATCTATTTTCAAGATCATCCAACTTGCTTTGTAACATAGTATTTCGTTTAAGTATAAATTCGGTGTTGTTTTCATTCTCCAGAATTCTGCCATCCATGTCATTTAAGGATTCCTCTATACTAGATATTTGGATTTTATGTTGCGTCAAATCATCATGTAGTAGTTCCATTTGTTTAGTGGCTTTTTCTTTAAAGCTGTCTATTTTTGAGTCAATTTTATCAGTTTTTGTAGTTAAGTCCTGAATGTTGGATATTAGAGTTTGTAAGTCTCTTTTCATACTGGAATCCTGAATGCCTGTCTTAATGTGATTTATGATGGAATTCTCTTCAGATGAACTGTGATTTTTTCCAAGTAGATTTTTGACTGGAAAATATGTCCACTTTCGTTTTTTTTAATATATTCTTGTAAAAGAAGTTGAGATCTAACATACTGTATAAAAAATCCAAGTTTTTTCTTGTTAAAGGACAAAATTCCAATGTAGAAAATTATCTTCAGTGGAGCTAGTGAATTCTGCTGCTACTCAGTGCCCATGCTTGCCATGACCCCCACCTACAAGGTTTCTGAAAGGGCAAAAATGTGTGATTGTTTCACATTAGCCAGTCTTCACTTGTGACTAATTTTTTTTATCAGTGTTGCATAGACTTATGCAACCAAGTTTTATGCATTTGTTATTGAGAGTGATTTGACATGTTGTAAAAGGTTTGTTTTTAGTAGTAGCAGGTCTGGGTTTAGGTGGGGCATCTTAAGAGATGTTTAACTGACGGGCAGTAAAGTCCAGTTTTGTTGTGAAGATATATGATTCAGGAATTCATTTAGCACCCTGACTGCCGTACTGTCAACTACAGATAATATATACAGCAACATTAAAAAAGAACTTATTACTGCTGGAATATTTGTAGACCTGACTAGTGCTTTTGAAACTGTTAACCACAACCTTCTTTCACTCAAGCTCAAAAGATTAAACTGTGGTGACAGTACAATAGTCTGTTTTGAAAATTATCTTAAAGACAGAACTTTCCAAGTATGGTATAACAATATCTCTTCAGATGTCACCACTATTAATACAGGTGTTCCCCAAGGCTCAGTCCTTGGCTCACTAATTTTCCTCACTGTTTATCAGTGACCAACAAAACAAACTAGTTAATGCAGCCAAGACTAATATCATGTTGTTTTCTACTGCAAGAAAGTACAATTACTACCACAGATAATAATCAAAGACTCAAAAGGCAATAACATTCACAATGTACAAGAGCAGACCTACCTATGCTTGACACAAGACCCTCACTTCAACCTCTGTAATCAAATCAACTAAATTACTGGCAAAGGTCTTGCACAACTAAAACTCTACTGCAGAATTTCCCATTTATTATCCCTAACTACCCATAAATCCATTGCCAAAAATATTATCTTTCCATAGGTAAAATATCCACTACCACTACCCAGCATGCACTCACCCTTTACCTGCCAAAAACTTCAGTAAGTAGAATTAAAGATTTGTAAATTTGGTCTCCTGGTGGCCCAAAGAACACTCGATTGTGATGTACTAGCTCCCAAAACCTGACAGAGCCACTGTACGTTTGGGAACACTAATCTTCAAAATTCTTAAAACAGGGTACTGCCCCCTTCTCAAAAGGAAATTACCACTGAGAAACCGAATTATACCCTTAGGAACAGCCAAGAAAATATTCTTACCCTGTCAAGATGCAAATTTAAACTAACCATAGGTGTAAAAGCTTTCTCAAGAGCAGGGCCTGCGCTGTAGAACCATCTATCAAATGACATTAAATGCATGCATACAGAAAAAAAAAACATTTAAACAGCTTTAAAATCCAAGCTGTTTGAGGATGCAGATTGCTCATGCTTTCATGATACTGGTTAAGGAACAGAACTTCATTCCTATCGCATGTATATTAATAACAGTGTATATAACTAGACACATTTCTTCCTATGTACGGACTTTGCTAACTTGTTTGAAATGTTTTACTAATGTGATAATAATGTTTTTTTCTCTTAAATTGATATTTAATGTCATATCTACTGTAACTTTTGAAACACTGTATCCAGGTCATGGCCGAAAAGGATCAACTGACTAGCCCACCTACCCCATCAACAAACTGAAATCAATTAAGTAATCAATCAATCAATCCTATGCAATGGGAGGTCTGGCATTCTTTACCTGATATGTTTGTATAACTTATTGTCTTTTTGATATATATCATTACTTAAAGAGTTGTTTGCAATAGATGGATATAGTTATTTGGAGTTGTTTGCTTTCTTACTACATGTCATTTTTAAAGCATATGTAAATGGAAAGGTGTGTGAATGGTGCACAAATCATAGGTATTGTGAGTAGGCACCAGGTATCAATGATGTTTTAATGGGGGCATTATTTGGGGAGAGGATGTATACTGTAGTGAGGAGGATATGAGTAGTTATTGGAGTCTGAGAGGGCGGGTGACTTGTAGGAGTTGTAAGATAGGTTAGATATAGAAGATTGATAAGTGGGAGTGCTTAGATAGGTGAGCTACAGGATATTTTGCTCATTGTGATGGCAAGGTTTAGATCCCTAGAGCATGTGGCTCTGAGGGATTGGGATTTCTTTAAGTGTAGCATGTCCAACAGCTATTGGTTTGACATGGCCTTGTATGTTAAGCAGAGATCGCCTCTGATGATATGCGGCAGAGTATAGCTGGAGGTTTTTTAGATGGTCAGCAAAGGGCATCTGCTTTAGGCCTCTGATTCTTTTAGTGAGGTATTTCTGCGGTCTTTCCAGCTGTTGCAGATGTCTTGAGAGGTACATACCAAACTGGGCATTGTATTCTATAATGGGTCTAATGAGGGATGAGTACAGTGGGACAATGACCTCCTTTTTTCTGGATGAAAAGCCCTTAGTGATGAGGTGTGCCACATAGAAGGATTTCCTGACTGTTGTGGCGATGTGGTTATCGAAGGTGAGACCACTGTTCACCTGTGTCCCTAAGTCTCTAATCACACTTTCAGTGTTTAGAGTACTGCCACCTATGTGGTAATTCATGGGTACATGTTTCTTCCCAAAGGGGATAACTATAAATTTCTTGGCATTGAGCTTGAGCCCATGGCTCTGGCACAAAGCATCTGTTTCTGTAAGGCCCTTTTGTAGACTATCCACATCATTTGGGGATTATGTAATGGCTTCCAGTTTGCAGTCATCTGCGAACTTTGTTAGCCAGAGTCCCTTAGTGTTGGCCTGTACTTCAAAGAAGTAGATGCCAAACAAGAGTGGTCCTAGGACTGAACCCTGAGGTACTTCACTTGTCACTTGTCTGGAGCTGGATTTGGAGTCGGCTACTTTTACAGTGTTGGTTCTGTCAGTGAGCCAGTTGGCAACCCATCAAGTGACGTAGGGATTAATGCCCAGCTTAGTAAGTTTATCTATCATTCCAGAGTTGGGGATGGTGTCAAAGACTTTGGCAAGGTCCAGATAGGCTGTTTGGACTGCCTTACCTTCATCCACAGCTCTGGAGACTGATTCAAAGAAGTCAATCAGGTTCAGGAGACAAGATCGGCCCTTCACAAACCCAAACTGGGTGGGGTCCAGTGTTTTAAGGTTGCCAATGTCTTTGTTTATAAGTTCCATGATAATACTTTCTATGGCCTTGAGGACCAGGCTCGTCAGACTGATGGAGCGGTAGTTCCCAGGATCCAAGGTGGATCCCCCCTTGTGGAGTGGGATAACTGTAGCTGTGCGCCACTCAGTGGGCATGAAGCCTGAGGTGAGGCTATGATTAAACATGACACTTAGGTGAGGTGCCTGTTCATTTTGTACTTCATGCAGTACACAGCCCAGGATGTTGTCTGGTTCCATGGATGCTGTATTCTTAGCTTTGGAGAGTGCATTTTTTACCTGTGTGGTTGTTATCACCCAAATTTGGCAATCTTTCAGTATTGAGATGGGCCCTTTAGGGGGTGAGAGGGGGGGGTGAAGTTGGCAGTGAATCCATCTGCCAGGATATTGGCAATATCCTTGGGATCAGTATATTTAATGCCATTCTGTTGTAGCACAGAGCAGATCAGAACATTGCCATTTAGATTCTTGACATAGCTATAGAATGTCTTGTGGTTGTGTTTGGAATCTTTGGCAATTTTATTTTCATAACTAGCTTTGGAGGATTTTGTGAGAGATCTCCGCTTCTTACTGAGGCTGGTAATGGAGTTTTTGGAATCCTGGGATTTTCCTCTTTTCTACAACAGCTTCTTCCTTTTGTTGTAAAATGTGTTTATGGCAGGGGACCACCAGATTGGGTTCCTTTTTTGGAAGAGAGTGTCTTGGTTCTGTTTGGGATGGCACGATTCATGCATGAGTGGATGTGCTTGTACAGTGCCTTAGTGTAGGATTCAGCAGTTGAACTTTCAGTTCCCGTCTGCATGGGTGTCATAAAGTTTGTCACTTATGACTTGAGTAGCATGAAATTGGGTCTGGAGACGTTTTTTATGGAGGTTTCCTTACTGGGGGGTGGGGGGTGGGGGAGGGATGTCGATGTCAAGGGTGATTAACTTATGGTCAGACCTGACCAACGAGGGGGTGACCATAGGTGTGGAGCATCCTGGTGGGACTATGGATTAGTTGATCCAGGGCATTGTAATCTATGAATTCCAAGAACCGTTGGGCAAAGGTGTTTGTACACGAGTAGTTTTCCCAGTTAATGGCAGTATAGTTGAAATCACCCAGTATTAGGGAGTTTGGTTGTATCTTAATATTTTCCAGTATGTTTAGAAAGGTGTAATGAGAATCTTGGGGCATGGTGGGGGATCTGTAGCAAGCTACAATTTGGATTGCAGTTTTACCTAGTGTTAGTTGCACCCAGAGAATTTCACACACATTGTGTTGGGCAACTAGCCTGGTGGTGTGAATATCCTTGGTGAATATGGACACTCCTCCACCTTTAGTGTTTCGGTCCTGGTTTGGTCATCGAAAAGTGTGGTAAGAGTTGTAGCCTGGTATTGCAGTGATGTATAGGAGATTGATAGGAGATGGGAGTAGTTAGATAGGTGAGCTATAGGATAGTGATTGGAGGAGGGAGTAGTCAGATAAGTGAGATATAGGAGATTGATAGGAGGTGGGAGTAGTTAGCTGACGTATAGGAGATTGATAGAAGGTGGGAGTAGTTAGAAAGAAGAAGAGTTTTTGGTTAGTTTTTTTAGGGAGTAACGGGAGTGCTAATATAGATAAATATACATTTGATGATGTGAGAATTGATTAAATGGAACTGATGCATCTTTAGTTATAACCCTGAAATATTATCTCGTGTGCTGCTGTGTCACAAACACATTGTTATATTATTGTATACTATATTATCCTAGTGTTTCTGGTGCTGTTTGCTTTATGGTTGTGTAAGAGATCCATCAGAGATGGATCTGATGATGCTTCATGTAACAGTTTTTTTTCAAGAACATCTAAAGTTTCCCTTAATGTCATGCAACAGCTTGTAAGTCACTCAGTTTTTCGAGTATTAACTACATACAGAAATGTTACTTATTTTCACAATTACTAGCAAACAACTAGCAATATTTCCAGTAAAGAGTCATATAAGCCACATTGACAGTGAACTGTCCTGTCTCCCACATTGTTGTTTCACACCTTACACTTCAGTAACGTCTCTCTGTTATGAAAATATGAACATAAATATGAAAATATGAATAATAAGTGGCAAATAAAGATTAATTTCTCCATTGCAGTACATCCTAGACTATCAATCTTAGTGTCAGTTTGTTAACAATTGTATTCCTTTTCTAATACTGCCTACTATTAGCTGGCTAGTCATTTAGTTAAAGAACCCAGGCCCAAAAAAGTTTTGGACACCATAAGGCAATATCGGTCTGAACTGGGAAGTATACAAAAAGGCATTTTAAGCTTTATGAGTTAGGTACATGCCAAAGGGGGTGCTGAAAAGTGCTAAGCCTGACCAAGAAGAGAATGATGTGGAGCCATTCAACATATTCTCCCCAAAGTTCACACTTGGCATATCATGTCTGAGGTTTCTGTAACCCTGCCAAAAGAAGTCTGAAGTCTGATCACTGAAATACTGCTCTACTGCGGCAATCACCTCTGAATCACTCAAAAATTGCCACCCTTTCAAACTCTTTTTAAGGTTTAGAAACACAGAGTAGTCTGATGGAGCAAGATCTGGTGAGCAGGGTGGATGGTCTATGCACTCATACCCCAGTTTTGTCAAAACATCCATTGTTTTGCCAGCCTTGTAAACAGGTGCATTGTCTTGCAAAAAGAGAACTCCTTTCCACAGCTTTCCTCTCCTTTTTTCTTTCTATGCCTTCTTTAATTGGCACAGCAAGCTGCAGTAGTATTCTGCATTAACTGTTTGACCCCTTGGAGGATAATTATCATTGAAACAACTTCCTGATCTCAAACCACTGTGGCTATGACCTTTCTTGCTGACCTTTGGGTTTTGAACTTCTTTGGCCTTGGTGAACCTGACTGCTGCCATTGCAAGGACTGTTGTTTTGTCTCAGGATCATAGTAATGTAACCATTATTCATCAACAGTAACTAGTCATTCCAAAAAGTTGGCACCAGCTCGACAAAAATTCTGTAAAATCAACTTGGAAGTGTCCACTTGATGTCTTTTCTCATCAGCAGTCAAACATTTGGGCACCCACTTGGCTGAGAGCTTCTGCATACCCAGCTGCTCATGGATTATAAACCCAACATGTTCCCTGGATATCTCTAGTGTCTCAACAATTGTTTTAGTTGATATTCGCTGATCTGCCAAAATCAGGTCATGGACATGGTCAACAATTTCAGGAGTTGACACTGCTTGAGACCTCCCGGCCCTTGCTGCATCTTTGGTCTCAAAGTCTCCATGCTGAAAGTTTGCACACCACTTCTTCACAGTTGTGTAAGAAGGGCATTTATCACTGAATGTTTGCATAATACATTCATGAATTTCCTTTGGAGTTTTTTTTCTGGAGGAATAGGAACTTCAGAACAGCTCAGAGTTCCACACTTTTCATTGACATGGTTCAATCAATGATATGAAACAATCTCAAAAGATAGCATTGCAATTCTGCAAATTGGCACTTTACAAGATGAAATAACCCTCTTTTCAGCTACAGTGGCAAAATAATGCTCAAAATTTAGAAGGTTGGTCAGGCTTAGAACTTTTCAGCACCCCCCCATATTCAATAATGGGTCTGATAAGGGCTGAGTAGAGTTTTACTATTAGTTCTTTGGACATGGATGCCATACCCTTGCTTATGAGTTGGGCAACATAGAATGATTTTCTTACTATCTTGGGTACATGTTGGTTGAAGGCCAGTTTACTGACTACATATGTTCCCAGATCCCTAACTATTGGGTCAACTCTTAGGGGTATTTTATCAATAGAGTAATTAGCTTGGGTGGTTGATTTCCCCAAAGGGCCCCTCATTCACCTGGCAAGTAACAAGTTTTGAGGCTGTAGTTGAAGATTGCCTCAAGTGGTTCTGCTAGGTTATGTTTTAAGCTATTTAGGAGGCAACTGGAGATACTGTCAGGTCCATTGAAGCAATGTTTTTGACCTTAGCATGTGCCAGCAGGATCTACTCCCTGTTGATAGTTGGAGGGGTATGCTAGAAGGGATTTTACAGGGGTGGGCTGGGAATTAAAGTTACAGCTAAATTTATCAGCCAGAGGATTTCCTCTCTAACCCTTGTCAGTGAAGGTTATGTCATTTACTAGCAGTTCTACACACTGCTGCTGAGTGTTACCTCTAAAGTTCCAGATATAGCTGAAGGAGTCTTTCTAACTGTCCTTTGCTTGAGAGGATATTCTGACCTCATAGTTGTCCTTTTGGGACTTTATTACCCCTCTTAGTTTCTTGTTTAGTTGAATCAGAGAGCTCTTGTCTCTATAAGAGTTGCTCTTTCTGATTTTAGCCATGGCATTTTCTGTTATATATCATGTTACGTTAAGGATTTCAGAAGTAAAGCTTGTTTTGGTGTTAGAGCTGGGCTTAGCTCTGGTAGGTATGACAGCCTCAATGCAGCTATTAACCTGTTTGTACAGAATTTCTGTAAATAATTCTGCATAGGTAGCTGTGCTTTTGGGGTTTGGGGAAGCACTGGATTTTGACAAACTTGCTTAATATGGTGCAATTTGCTATAGAATAGTTCCTAACTGTTACTGGTTTGGGTGGGTTTTCTGAGTTGATTTTTATTTTGAGGGAGACAGCATTTTGGTCTGACTTCACCAATGAGAACATGACATGGGGGGTGCAACACTCTCCCACTCCCATGTTGGTGAGTACTAGTTGGAGTGTACACTGTCTGGTCCGGGGTGTTTGTGATGATAAAGTCCAGGAAATGTTTTTGCTTGTAAGTTAGAGGCAGTGTATGTTACACAGTCTATAGAAGGGTAGTTAAAGTCTTACATGAATAGGTTATTTGTCTGGATGGTGAGTGCATCTAGTAGGTCTAGGTAAGAGCTGTAAGCTTTGTGGGTCATAAAGGGTGACCTGTATTTGACCAGGGCATAATAAGGAACCTTGCCTGTGGAGACTTGGATGTCGATGAACTCCAGGGCATCATCCTGTTAAACCAACCTGGAGTTATATTTGTAACTAATGTAGCTTGAGATGCCTCAACCTTTAGCCCTTGTGCTACTGTTCGTCTAAATGTGTGAAAGACACTGTAGCTTTGCACTGCAGGAGTACTTTCCATGGCTTTAAACCAAATCTTGATAACAGCACAAGTGTCCACATTCCCTAGAGGAAGGTGAGCTTATGGGGTGTGGAGTTTCTTGAGCAGCAACTCCTTAAAGTTGTTTTATTTTTTTTTATTTTTTTTATTTTTTGCTATGTTGCTTGTTTTGTCATTTTGGCATTGCCATACAAAGGCTGTAAGGAGATGGACAAAGTTTTAACCAATATCCAAAAGCCCAGGTGGGACAGGTGCAGACCATCCTTGGCAAAGCAGCATGATCTGTTAACAATGTCCTCCCATGCTTATAGATATTGGATTCCTATGGAGTGACTCCAGAAACTAAGCCATTATTAGCATTAATCATTTTCTGTTCATACTGTGGCATCATCCTTGGTGAAGGTAGAATGCTACTCAATACAAGGCACATACTTGTCTGTGACACATATTCAGATGAATATATATTGTCTGTTTTCATATAGTGCAGTGAGGTACACCTGAAGTCATTTACACCTACATGGACTATGTTAGAATTATACTTGGTACCTGCAGTACAGTGAATAGAGTGTATGTGTGATGTTGCAGATCCTAGCCCCAGATAGGCAACTAAGCATTATATTTTCCTTGTCCAGCCTGGTTAGAGAGGCATCTGTGTGTCATGCAGTAGAATCCTCTATGGCAAGAGTACTATATAAAGTGTTCACTTGCATTATGGGCTTTGTTCTTGGGGGATCATTGGGTGTTGGCTTATGTGTGATTTTAAGTGTTGTTTTTCTTATTTGCTTTAGTGATGCTGAGGATAGATGGCTAAGGAAGCCTTTGAGGTTTGTGAAGGTTTCTTTTAAATGCCTCAGAGTAAGAAGGTACAATCTGTGTGTGGTGAATGTTATGTGTAACAGATGTAGTGTGCTTGTTCTTGACAACCTTGTTTGCAAATGAGATTTTTGCCTCCATGGAAGTTATGTATGAGCATCTTTCACATAGTGTGTTAGTCTTTTTAAGGAATAAAAGGTTATCTGAGTACATGAGACAATTGCTACATTGTCTCAGGATGCCCATATCTACCAGTCTGGCCACAGAGACATTTGGAAATTGCAAATTTGAGTTGTCAGGACCTGTAATTAGGGTGGGGTTATTATGGTTTTACAGGGGTCTCCTGAGTGGTGTCTAGGTTTAAGGCTAGATATTACATAGTGTTAGGATCTGATATTAGTACTGTTTGACATGCTAACTTGCTGTCCTAAGCTTAGATCCATGCAAGGTCTTTCTGAGTTATAGGTTAAAGTCCTTACAACTAGTTTTATAGGTTTGCTACTATACAGGGTACTGCTAACTGCCACTGTGCAGTGAACAGCTCAGAGCAAACGCACCTAATTTATAGCAGACAGAAAAAAGCTGAAAACTAACTCCTATGCTTTAATAAATTACTACTCTTTGAACTCATTGGAGTGCTTCCCAACTCAGAGAGACCAGGTAAACACCTTCAGCCACAAGATGCATGATCCTTGAACTTCTTCATGTAAAAGCACAGCAAAAGTAGTTCTCTAGTGCAGATTAACACCAAATGAGTAAGTCTCTAAAAAGCCCTCTGGGTGATGAAACAGTCTTACTTTAAGCTTTAGTGTGTGTTTCCCAGCATGGACAGACCAGGCTACCTTACTACTGCCATTAGAATAGTAATCCCAGTCTACATACTTTGGTTAGCCAAAAGTGAAAAGGTACCACCTAACTACATCAAGTAATTGTCACTTTAAGCCCCCTTGTGTGTTTACCAACTCAGACAGACCAGGCTACCTTTCTATTGCCATAAGAATTGTAGGCCCAGTTTTTTCAATGTAAGAACATACTTTAGTAAGCCAAAAGTGAAAATGTATCAGAAACAAATCAAATAGCTAGCTACAACAAATAATTCTAACTTAAGCCTACCTGCGTGTATCCCAACTCAGACGGACCAGACTACTTATCTTCTGCCACTAGAATTGCAGTCCCAGTCTTCTTAATGTAAGAATGCAGTTTAGTTATCCACAAGTGAAAAGGTACAGAAACAAATCTAACAAGTAGCTACAAGTAATTACAAGGTGATCCTAAAGCTGGCAAGCCAGCAATAAGGAACACACACACTTTAAGGTAATTTCAAAGTATATTAACAGTCTAAGTGGAGGGCCTTCTCAGTTTCTTCTGTCAGTAACCAGTAAGGTAACCAGAGGGGATATGACTGGAAGGATCTTCTAGGAACAGGTATACATAAGCTGAGATGGGAACAGCTTCCAAAGTCAGATATATAGTATGGGTGGGCAGCTCAAAAGCCTCCAAGTTTAAAAACACAACAGGAAAAGAATGGGTGAGTGTAGAACAAATTCTGAAGAGAGCTAGTAAAAATGCAATAAAATGAAATCCCACTCAGATCACCTAGGCATAACACAGAAACTACTTGGAAAGCACTGTAGACTATAAAAACGCCTTGAATTAATATCTTTAACTTCAAATAAAGAGCAGACACAGCAGACAAAACTGATTTTAGTTATAAGATAAGTGCAGTATTTTAAATGCAATTTAAATGTACTTCTCTGGATATAAAATATTTATGTACTTCAATGAGTTTGGCCTATCATAATTCTACTCTCAATATCAGAACTTTCATTCACGATAATCACAACGTCCTGACAGATCTATGTTACATAGTCGACTGCTGATATTGTCAATGTGCATAACACAGAACACTTAAAAATTTACATATGAAAACATTGACTTTGTTCTTTTTACTATTAGGAAAAAATAGACATAAGCACAAGGGATGACTGCCACTACAATGCATTCTGTGTTGTTGTAAGCTGTCAATATTTTTAGCCATCAATATTTTCATGAACCAATGTTTTAAGCATTTGACTTTTAGTGTTTGATGTTATACATGTCAACTATTTCAGTAGTTGACTATTTAACATAGAATCCATCCTGACTCACACATTCTCTTCTGATTTTCACATATAAGTTATAGCTTTGCACTTCTGCTGACACTGCTGTTGGCTGTGGCCCCTCTGATTCTACTTTGACCTCCTAATTCAGATTTCCCTTTTCTTCAACCATCTGTCATACATACTGGAAGCTGTTAACCTGTTCCACTACTTTTCCTTCCATCTCAATTCTCTGCTTCTTCTTATTTTCCCCATTTGATATAATTATAACTGCTTATCTGGACTTAGTTTCATCCTATGTGCCTTCAGTTTTGCATTCCATTCCCCTATCTTTTGCTGAGGCTCTTGCTCAGAGTCTGCATGTAATGCCACATTGTCTGCACACAGCAGCTTTATTGAGCTGTTTCCTTCAATCTGTTTGCTATTGTAGTCCATCACCAGTATAAACAGCACAGTCTTTGTAGATAGTCTGCACTAATTCTATCAATGTTTCTGAAACTTTGAACCACTGTAGGACTTCCCAAATCAGCTTTCATTGGACCTTACAGTATCCTTTCTTCAGGTCTAGAAATGCACAGTTTGATTTTTTCCTCTTCTCTATCTTATTCTTAACTGTCTCATGGCAAATATTGGATCAGTTGTACTGCTTCCTAATCTGAATCCAAATTGCTTATCTCCCATTTTACTTTTCACTAGTTTGCATATTCCTTTATCAATCACACTCTCCAGGACTTTCTTGCAGTGTGACAAGAGTCTGATAACTCTATACTGCCACATTTGTGAATGACCCCTTTGTTCATGAACTCTGGCACTAGTATGCTTATTCTCCAGTCATCTGGATATGCCTTTCTCTCCATACTGTTATGAGTACCCTCAAGAGACATTTCTCCCCATCTCATTCAACAGCTTTATTATACATGTTATATATATATATATATATATATATATATATATATATATATATATATATATATATTACTTTATTATATATATTTATTATATATGTATAGCCTGGACATAATCTCAGGAGCCTACACCTACTCATGTCCTATTTCTCTTTTTTAATATACACAAGTAATACATACCTATATTGTCACTGTGTATATCTGTATTAACTTCAAATATATACTCTCAAAAATACAGTAAGTTATATTATTATGTTGTAAACTACCTATGTATATTAGCAAACATTTAAGGATGTCAGTCGTGTAAATACTCTTCTGAGACTGTTAAACATTTATGTTAGGTTAAAGTTTTTTGTATTTTTGTATTTTTGCTTATTATGATAAGTATTGTTGTACTCCTTCAGTACTGTTTTTCTGTCTGCTCTATTTTATAATTGGAGCTTTTCTACCCAGGTCTCTTTTGAAAAAGGACCTGTGTCTAGTCATACTTTCTCGTTAAACAAATGAAAAATAAAAATAAATAAATATATCTGCTGTGACCTCATCTGAGCCTGCAGCTTTCCCTGACTTCCTCTTCTTTCATCATAGCTTGTGTCTGAGCCTCTGAGGAAGTACAGCTTCTATGGGATTTTCTTCATTCAGAAGCTGCTGGAAGCACACCTTCCATCTGACTTTGATGCCCTGAGATCTGGTGAGCAGGTTTTTGCTGGAATTCCTTATAAACAGCATCTGGCCATCTTCCATATCTTTCAGTACACACACACACACACACACACACACACACACACACACACACACACACACACACACACACACAAGAGACCGCTGGGGCTTTCCATGTCTCTCCACAATATGAGGCTCCAGTGGCTAAAGGTGAATAAATCTATTGAAAGAAGTCAACTCGGGGCATTGCCACTGGTGCAGCAAGCCTTTTGTACTGGCATGCATGCCCCGCACCAACCACCAAACAACCTGAAGATTCCAAAAACACAAACCAAAAAACAACAAATCAGAGCCATAACCAGGCAAAATACTCCATGAGACAGGAAGACACATGAAAAATGTTTGTATTAAAAAAATGATTTATTTTACACAAATGTAGTTGAGTGTTTTCATCACAAAATACTTCATCAGAACAATATGATCATTTTAAAGTCATCTTAAATATGTTGAAAATAGGTCACATTTCAAATCCTACCCAGTCAAAAGCAACATATAAAATAACCTGACTAACCAAGTTGAATAATTAAAAATACATAATACATAGTTCCTGTATTCAATACATTCATCCAGAACTCTTTTAAATATAATTTACTATAAAAATTTAAAAAGCAATACTAAATTTTGTTTCTACATCTTTTTAAAACACTAATAATAGATAAACGTTCATTCAGTCCAGGAAATACATCAGCTTTCAATCTCAATTGCCTTCTAAGCTCTTTTTCTTCAATCAAAACATTCCAAGCCCATCCCCTGTGGTCTTTTTCCTATCTTTTCTAACCAAAAGAATTTAAATTTGTCAGAACCAACACATACCAGTCTGTGTATGTACAAAGCATTGGTAGAATCACCTTTTTGTTATGCCATAGCAATGTTCATAAACACGCTTACATAAACATATGCCAGTCTTTCCTACATAATAACATCCACAGGCTTGACACACCACCAAATAACTAATGTCAGAGGTCCCACAAGTAAAATATTCCTTAGCAGGTAAATTAAGTTTATTATTGCTAATGATAATAATAATATGTTATACTTGTAAATACATTGGTTACATGCACTGCAACTATAGGTTTCAATCTTCATGTACTTTTTCATTCTCTTATTATACTCATGTTCTGATCCTGTTTTCAAATGACATCCTCGCTTAAAAAATAAATTTTTCATTATTATGAATTAAATAACAGATCTGATATTGTTAATTCTCATTCATTCCTTACGTATGGGCATCGGTTCCGACCTCGGAACTGAGCCGGCCATCTTCCAAGCTCGTGCCCGCTACAAACTCTCGAGCTAAAACTCTTACCCAGAATTCCCCTCTCCCTGTTACCCCAGATTTCATTTGCTGCGTTGCCATTCGGTCGTGTTAAGCTACTTCTCTTGAGCTAAGTACAATATTTTGTTGTCATTCTAGTCTATAACAATTTTTTCTCTCAGAAAAGTTTCTAAATTCTTTTCTCTTACCTTATCACATTTAGCGACTATCTCTTCTTAAAATTTTTCAATTTTTCAATCTTTTACCGCGAGGTATTTTCTTCTATACCATCATTGGTAGACCCCTTTTCTTCATTACGTTCGGGTATTTCTTGTACCATTGCTGGTATTCTTTCTGCTTTCCTTCTTTTCTAACATGGATAAAAAGGTAGTCCAGGATTTAAGAGATGTTCAGATTGTGGACATAAATTACCTATTTCAGTTGCACATTATCTGTGTGTCTATTGTTTGGGTGTGTCTCATTTATCAGTTGATCCACCCTGTGGAATTTGTAAGAACTTCTCTAACAGGATGTTGCTTGAGAGGAAAAATAAATTGTTACTGAAGGGGCTACTCAAATATCCTTTTTCAGAGGCTATTTCTGGGTTGGAGGCTTCAACCCCTCCAAGATCCCATAAGAAAAAGACTGATGATCTTTCAAAGGCCAAATCTCTTCCTTCGTCCCTGGCTGGGGACTTCCATCAACCGAGACCCAAGAAGGCTAAGCTTTCTACTTCGGATCTGACTCTTTCGGCTCCAGTGCTTTCGGTGCCTAGACTCTCTACACTGAGGCCATTGGTGCCATCTCTGACTTTGGCACCGACTAGCGTGCCCTTCACCATATCGATACTGAGGGGCTCCTCTGTTCAGACCTCTCTACCGGCACCGACTATCCTGTTGATGCAGACTGAAACCACATTGGCTCTGATACCTTACCTGGAACTGACAACTCAGTTACTGACACCAATTTTTTTGGTCACAGCCTCGGCACCGACAGCCACTTCGTCACCGACCTTAATGTCAGTGCAGACCATGACTTTGGCACCGAAGATTTCCTCGGTGCAGACACCTGTAGTACAGTCTCTTACAGCACTGTTGTTTTCGGTGCAGACTGGTGATGTGGGCACCGAGCTTGTCCCATCTGTGGATAGACCTGACTCTCCCACAGCCGTGTTCGTGAAATCCACTAGAAGCCTCTCTGAACATGCCGTGTTGCGTCTTGTGGATCAAGTGCTTTTGGCCAGAAGTATCCTGCCCCCCAGGACCTATCCTTCCTTGGGAGGTGATCACCCTTTGCCAAAGACCCCTACTTATTCTCCTCCTTCATTGCATTTGAAGTCCCTTGATATAGCACAGTCTTCCTCCTCTTCAGTTCCCTTTAACGACCTTACTAAGGAACCGCAGTTGCCTTCATGGCAGGAGGGTTTTGCTACGACCCAGGATGTCAGCTGTGGCATATGTAATTTGGTGTTTCACAGCCATCCAGGGACTCTAAGTTGGCAGGCTGAGCCACATAGGGGAGGGGTGACCCCTGTCCTGGACACTCACCCCTCTTCAGGTGGACCGGCCTTCCAACTAATGGAGAAGGCTTTGGTGTCTGCTGGTGATACTGTGCTGTCAATCTCCCTGCCCTCCTCTGGACCGCAATGTACACAAGTCGCTCCTAGCGGACACCGGGCGCAAGGGCTTCAGGATGTACTCCCACAGGAAACCCCTTTTGCATTGTCTTCCCCAGCTACTCCCTCTGAGGACGTTCATCCCAAAAGCTTGTGCAAGAGGAAGCACATGGACTCCACAGAGGAGTCCCTTACTGAAGACACAGACTTTGATGATAGGGAAGGATCCCCTCGCTCACCCTCTGAGGTATCCTTTGGTGATATCCTTGAAATCCTTAAACAGAGAGGTGACTGGCAGCTCTCTAACCCGACCTATGAAGAGTCTGTGTTCCTGCAGGCTTTTCGCGCCCGGCCCCCCACCTCCTGGGTTACTCCACCTGCCGACGAACTGGTCTGGCTCATTGTGCAGCATGCGTGGAAGGCTCCTGACACCATTGAGGCCATTCCCCGGAGGCCAGATAAAATTTTGTCCCCTCCTGCTACTGACCCCGCATTGGTCCAAAGTCTTCCTGTAGACACTGTGGTGGTGGCGGCTGCAACTAAGAAGGACCTGGCAGAAGAAGAAAGCCAGACTGTCCATCTGTCCAACAAAGAGTCACGGGCTCTGGACAGAATAGGGAAGCATACTTTTGCATCAGCGACCTTTGCAATCAGGTCCCTGAATTATATGCCACACTTCACCAGGCTTCAAAGGGATTTAGTATCTGAGCTCTCTGTCACGGACCTCATCAGATACAGTACCAGCCAAAGTTTCAAAGTGGCCTCTCAGCTGGCTACCATTGAATCGATATCAATCTCCTCCATGCACCTGATATCTCATGTATCAGAAGGAGCAGCTAGAGTGGCGAGTTCATGCATTGTTTTGAGAAGGCATGCCTGGATGCGCTTATGTAATTTCGTGGAACCCTTCAAGGTTTCCTTTCTTAACGCTCCCATCGAAGCCTCTTCATTGTTTGGACCCAAAGTTAAAAGCACACTGGCCAGATGTGAACAGGATGGTAAGACCCTTTCTGCCATAGGTGTCCGTTATTCTTCCCTCAACGTGCTTTCTCCAGAAACCAGAAGAGTGGGAAGATATGGTACAAAAAGTCTCAAGGTCTTTTCTGTGACACACAGGCCGAGTTCTCCCCTAGAGGCAGAGGGGGAAACTCACAGGGAAGACACCCTTTCCGGGGCAGAGGGGGTCCGCATAACCAGGGTTCCAGGGACTCTTTTCCTGGTCAATCCTATCAGCGCTCCTGAAGAGCGGCCCAACTCCTTTCCTCTGGAGGTGGTTGGGGGTCATTTCTCCTTGTACCCTTCTTCCTGGCTAACCATCACCACTGACTCTTGGGTACAAAGGATTATAACCAGAGGTTACCATATCCCCTTTGATCTTTGTCCTGCCCCCCCCCAACAAACTTACCCGACGTTCCACCCAGTCAAAGGGAAGAAGCAGCACTAGAGATAGCAAAGCTGCTAAAAAAAGAGTCATCCAAATAGTCCTCCAAACCAGATAGGATCTGGATTCTACTGAAGACTATTTTTGGTGCCAAAGAAAACCGGGGACTGGAGACCAGTTTTGGATCTCAGTGTATTGAACAAGTTTATAAGAGTACAACAATTCCGGATGGTTACAATACAGTCTATCCTCCTGCTTTTGGAAAAAGATGATTGGATGTGCTCGATAGATCTTCAAGATGCATACTACCACATAAAAGTGGACAGGCCATCAAGAAGATTTCTGCACTTCCATGTGGGAGCCAGTCACTACCAGTTCAGAGTACTGCCCTTCGGACTCTCTACAGCTCCCAGAGTGTTCACAAAGTGCATGGCAGTCATCATAGCTCACTTGCAATTACAAGGATTCCAGGTGTTTCCATACATAGACGACTGGCTTATCTTTGCCCCCACCAGACATCTATTGGAAGAAGCCCTGGCATACTCCCCCCTCATTTCAAAAAGGCTAGGCATAACCATAAACTGACAAAAATCCAAGCTCACCCCATCTCAGTCCACATAATTCATAGGGGTCATATTGGATATAAAGAATTGCAAAGCATCCATTCCAGAGCACAGAATTTTAAGGATAAAGCAACAACTGATCCCAATCCTTTCAAGGGAGAAATCCACAGCTCACTCTGTTCTACAGCTGTTGGGTTCCATGGCAGCCTCCATCACCATTGTCCCCCTGGCCAAGTTTCACATGAGGCTTCTACAATGGCTACTGCTCACCTAATGGTATCCTTTTCAGTATCCTCTTTCAGACAAGATTTGAGTAACTCACAGGTGCAAACAGGATTTAAATTGGTGGATGACTCACAACCCATCACAATGGTCTCACTCCCTCTCCTCCTAGCAGCCCAAGGCTACAGTGACCATGGACTCCTCCCTGATGGGGTGGGGGGGGCTATGTCAGGGTCATACAGTCCAAGGCAGTTGGTCTGAATTGGGGACACAACTGCATATAAATGTTCTAGAGCTGAGGGCGGTGCTTCTGACATTGCAAGCATCTCATCCCCTGCTGCCGTCTGGGACTATTGCGATACAATCAGACAACATGGCGGTGGTCTGGTACATCAACAAACAGGGTGGAACAAAATCTTACCCCCTTTGTCGAGAAGCCATGAGGATATGGCAATGGGCGATGGCTACCAACCATTTTCTTCTAGCAACGCACATTCCCGAGAGTTCCAACGTGATAGCAGACAGACTCAGCAGGTGCATTCTACAATCTCACAAGTGGTCCTTCAATCCCTTGATAGTAGCAAAGATCTTCCACCGCTGGGGCCATCCTTGCTGCAGCCTCTTTGCATCCCCGTCCAACTACAAATGCAGCAACTACTTCACACTGATTCCCCCTCCGGGACAGTCACCCAGTCCATGATTGGCCCTCGGATCTTCTTTATGCTTTTCCACCTCTTCCCCTCATTCCCCAGTTTCTGAAGAAAGCCCATCGGTTGAAGAGCAAAGTGATCCTCATAGCACCATATTGGCCTCGTCAGATTTGGTTCCCCTTCTTTTGGCCTCACCTGCTAGATCAACCATGGATCCTCCACCCAACCCTGGGGTTGATCTCCCATTCACAGAATTTGATTCATCCCAGCTTGGACAGCCTGAAGCTCACAGCTTGCCTCCTCCAATTCCCTTGATTGCCAGGCAGAATGATTTTTCTTTTCCAGTACGGGACATTCTTATTGCATCTCATAAGTCTTCCACTAGAATTACTTATCTAAGCAAGTGGAAAAGATTTTCCTGTTGGCTGAAAGAAAAGCAAGTAGATCCTTTTTCAGCACCAGTGTCCATAGTACTAGAGTATCTAGCTGATCTATTCCAATCAGGTCTATCGGCCTCTACTATTAGAGTTCATTTGGCTGCAATATCTAATTTCCACAAGGGTGTTCAAGACTCCTCTCTTATGTCACACAAATTATGCAAGACCTTCATAAAAGGTGTGAATCATCTGAAGCCCCCTTTTAGTGAACCTATTCAACCATGGGACCTGTCATTAGTTCTACAAGCTCTGACACTGCCACCTTTTGAACCAGCTTCTTCATGCAACCTCAGATATTTGTCATGGAAAACCTTGTTTTTGGTCGCCATTACTTCTGCCAGATGTATCTCTGAGCTTCAAGCCTTATGCATCAAGAGTCCATACTTGATTTTTCATAGAGATAGAGTGTCTTTGAGAACCAATCCTTCCTTTCTGCTAAAAGTGATCTCTGAAATGTCCCTTAATCAAACCATTGAATTTCCAATTTTCTTCCCCAATCATTCAAACAGAGGAAAGTATTGCCTACATACCCTAGATATTCACAGGCAAATTTGCTTCTACTTGAATAGGACTAAGGCCTCTCGTAAATCAGACCAGTTATTTTTGGCCTATTCTGGACCTAGATTAGGATGTGCTGTTGCTAAGGTCACATTGGCTAGATGGTTGAAAGACCTTGTGACCTTCATTTATACACAACGTAATATTCCTTTGCCGACTACCATCAAGGCTCAGAGCTTCTTTACATGACATCTGTGCAGCTGCAACCTGGGCTACGCCTCATACCTTCATCAATCATTACAAATTGGATTTGGCCTCTAGGGGAAGAGCATCTTTTGGTTCTATGGTGCTCAGGAATGTTCTTCCATGAGAGCCTCCCAGGAATAGAGGTAGCTGGGGACTCTGTCCCACATGTAAGGAATGAACGAGGATTAACAATATCAGATAAAGAAGTTATGTCTTAACATAATGTTCCATCTGTATTGTTGATCCTCGTTCAGTCATTACGACCCTCCCTCCTTCCCCCTCCTGTGGCTTCTAGTGGATCTCACCATCCGGTTCTTTTAGGTCATTTGACCAGAGGTAGCCTCTACCTTCTTTTGACTTGCAAACTCCATCTGAGGTAACAAGGGGAGGGGAATTCTAGGTAAGAGTTTTAGCTCGAGAGTTTGTAGCTGGCGCGAGCTTGGAAGATGGCCGGCTCGGTTCCGAGGTCAGAACCGATACCCATACGTAATGACTAAACGAGGATCAACAATACAGATGGAATGTTATGGTAAGACATAACTTCTTTTTCTTACATATAATGCTGGTTAAAATGGTTACACCCAAACTGTAAGTAATAAACATAACATCAGATGGATGTTCTTTTCCAATATTTCCTTTAAAAGGAAAAGGCTGAACCAAGAATAGCAGTATAAAACAAGTTCATTCTTTTTTGGATTACTTCATCATAAATGGGTGTGATAAATGATTGGGGATATCCCCTTTCAATAAACAGAAATTTATCATCATTGGAAACCATCTGTCCCCTGAAATCTCCTTCTTTTGATATCTCAGATGCCATCTATTAAAATACAATAGTTGGCAAAACTTTTTTCTTGTAAATATTTGATTGAAACTTACTGCAGTTTAAACCGTTTAAACCCTTAGTGATACTTACACCTAAATGAGTAATACCATCAACTGAAAGTTTGTATATAAACCTTAAAAATGCGGTTGCATGCCCTTCACCCCAACAGGGCAACAAGCAGGTGCTAATGTCAGTTTAGCTGCCCTTCAGTTTTACATTATGCCCCCCAACACAAACTCGCACTGTACTGTATAACAATGATGATGATGATGATTGCAAGCAAGAGAAATACATTTTAATTGATCTGAGTGGGATACACTGAGCAGCATGAAAATGAATAGCGTGGTCACAAAATGATTCCCTGAGCTAGCATGGGTTATGGGTAGTGCCATAACTGTTGGTGTAAAAGTGGCACCCTTTTATTTATTTGCTGACAAATTTTCTGATGTATTGGATTGAGTTGAAAGGCTTATGACAGAATTGATTAAGCAGCATGTTTTTCATGGACAGTATATTTTCCTTTCCCAGCTATGTTTATTTTTACATCTCACTGTGTGAAGCTGTGGTGTGAGTTTGCTTGAGTGTATGTGTGTTGGGAGGGCTGAGTATGTGGTGTATGCTGCAAAAGGGCTGTTGATATCAGTGTTTGTGGGAGTTACAAATTGAATGCATCTGTGTGTTAGGGATGCAGAATTTGTCCTTGTATCATGCTTATTTTCTTGTGTAGTACATTATATGCATGTAGGTGTCTGTTGGTGTGCAGTATTTTCTGTCCAAACTTATTGCTGCATTAGCCCAAGTTGAGGTGCTTTTCTGTCTCCCATGTGACTGCAGCTTAGCTTTATGGAGAGGTGCATTTTGTTGTTGTTTGTAAATACATGATTGGCTTATGCCCATATATTTCCAAGATGGTATCTTTGCTGTGTTCATGCTGCTACAGCTGCTGGGGGTAATGTGATCTTGCTATAGCCCATGCATTGGTCCCCATAAGGCACTGAAGCATCACAATGTAGAGAAGTGGTCAGTGGTCCATTATTCATAGTACCCTTTCAATAAGTATAAAGTGCTGATTTGCAAAGTGCATGATCCATGACTTTTGGTGACATCCCATGTGGATACGTCTGAACATCGGTTATTATCTGAATTACTACTGAGATGCAAGGTGATTGAATGTACAAGTTTGGCTTTTTTGTTTTACATGAATGCTGGAACTACTGGTCCAAAGGCCACCTACCTAAGGTTTGTTAAACATTATTTTTCCATACCATTCTGTTTTATATAAGTAGTTTCAATGACCTGCATATGTTAGTGATAGGTTCTTACTTAGTGTGGATAATGTATTGGTGTTTCCAAGGGTGGTGTGATTTTAGGGTCCTCCACTTTGTATATATACCTGCCGAAGGTTAGGAAACTGTTTAACTATGATGACAGTGGTGGCCAGATTGTGGCACATTTTGGGGGCAAGCTATCACAGAAAAACTCAAAAATTGTTATGTCTACATCCCCAACCCCCATGGATACATCCTTGTTAAACCCACTGCACAGACCCAGGATGACACCCATGGACAGGAAGATGCTGACACATCTGCTCAAAGAGTGCCTTTACCACCAGTGGACAGTTCCCCCATGCTTGCAGCCAGCTCTGTTGAGTAAAATGACGACCTCGTGGATCAGTCTGCAGATGGCCAAACATGCCATGGGAACCATCCACTCTCTGAGCTGTGTTTCTCCATAGCCAGTACCCAGCATTTATAAAAAAACATAATACAGGGACAAGCAGAAACCAAAACAGCTGTAGCTGAGCTGGTTAGTGTTATACGTGGTCTGTGTGAAGACAAAGTAGAGTGCAGCACAGCCTGACTAGCTTGATCTGCAAGGCTATGGAGCACATCATCGTGGAACTCATTAACAGAGACATTGGGAACCTCCAAACACTGGACCCTACCCAGTTCAGCTTTGTTAAGGGCAGATCATGCCTCCTAAACCTGGTGGACTTCTTTGAGACAGTTACCAAGGCTATAGATGAGGGAAAGGTGGTACACACAGCCTCCCTAGACCTCGCAAAGGCCTTCAAGACCATTCCCCATTCTGGTATTATAGACAAGCTCACCAGCCTGAACATAAACCCCTACATCACAAGATGGGTTGCCAACTGGCTCATGGACAGAACCCACATGGTGAGAGTTGCAGGAGCTAGGTCTGACTAAACCAGTTACAAGTGGTGTTCCCCAAGGCTCAGTCCTAGGACCCCTCCTGTTTGGTATATACTTCTCAGAGGTACAGGCAAGCACAGGAGGACTATGGCTGACCAAATTCACAGACGACTGCAAACTAGGGGCTATAATTGACTCCCCGGCTGACATAGACATCCTTCAAAAGGGTCTCACTGAGACGGATACCTGGTGTCAAAATCAAGGCCTCAAGCTAAATGCCAAAAAGTTCATAGTCATCCCCTTTGGAAAAAACAAGTACCCACAAACTACCACATAGGTGGTCATCCCCTAAATATGGAAGATGTAACAAGGGATCTGGGGACTCAAGTAGATAGCAATCTCTCCTTTGATAATCACATTGCCAAAGTGGTTAGAAAATCCTTCTATGTGGCCCACCTAATCACGAAAGGGTTTGCATCCGGATCAAAAGAAGTCATTGTGCCCCTGTACTCATCACTCATCCGACCCATCATAGAGTACAACACCCCATTTGGGATGTACCTTACAAGACACCTGCAACAGCTGGAAAGGCCACAGAAGTACCTCACCAAGAGGATCACTGGCCTCAAACAGATGCCCTAAGCAGCTCGACTGAAGAAACTCCAGCTGTACACAGTTGCATACCATCTACTCAGAGGTGATCTCTGCCTGACATACAATGCCATGTCCAATACAGAATTGATGGACATGCTCCACCTAAAGAAAACCATATCCCCTCAAGCCACACGCTCTAGGGATCTAAACCTCACCACAACAATAAATAGGACATGCTGGAGGGATAGATTCCTGTCCCAGAGACTTCCCATGCTTTAGAACAAGATTCCAATCTACATTAGGCAGAGCTCCTTGCTAACACTCTTCAAGAGAAACCTTGACGAGTGGATGGGAAAGAGAAAGTTTACCCCGGGGATCATTTCCGTGGCTGTGCTGGACAGAGGCACAGGGAACTAATCTAAGGGGGTGGCAAAATCCAACACATCCTGGCTAGGCTTATAAATTCCTTTGGGCAGATAGCCTAGTACCTACCTATGAACCCATGAACCTATGAGCCAGATGCCCAGAATTATGAACATGTGTATTGGGAGCCTGCATATTTTAGGTGGGCCCTGTACAGCCACAAATCATGGCCAATGACCTTCCCATGGCTGGTTCATCTCTGTCTCCAATGTGGGGGACCACCATGGGAAGGGGAGGTTTCAGTGCAGGACCTGTAGCACTACCACCACATGCACACCCCAGTCCAGTGTTGAGGGCAGTGAGGTGTTATGTGAACATAAATATGGACAGGGATGTTTGTGCAGTGAACAAATGCTGTATGAGCTGCTGTTCATGCTGGTGGAGCACTCCATCTTCTGTGTGCTACTGATTATGCCTGTGACCTTCTCAGGACAGGGTGTCCACACAGATGGATGGTCAGCGCACATTTCCTGCAGGTGCCTCTAGACCTGTTCTCCAGACCCTTGCACAGTGTTACATCATCTGCTGGATGTGTATCCTAGTAATTACACAGAAGCACTCATAGACACCCAGAAACACACACAAATACAAACATAAGCACACGATGTGCACATCACACACACACACACATACACACACACACACACACACACACACACACACACACACACACACACACACACGCACACACACACACATCTGTAATACCCACCACCACATAGTTACATGACACTGTAGACAACACCCCCTTACTGACAAGTCTGCTTGACTCCCTCCAATCTCCTATCCATGTGCCACACACACAGACACATACACCAGTAATCCTGACACTCACCCCCCCACACACACTGCTCATTGTTGACACTTGTCATTACTGCCCTCCTCACCTATGCATATAATAACTGTGCCCTGTCCCAATACTCTGTTACTCAAGTAATCTGTGCCTGATGTTAAGCACACCCACTCTGTGCATGATATAGCACAAGCTAGGTATAGGTTTGCATATATCATTTTTTGTTTTATATCTACAGCTTATTCCAGCCCATAGTTATGAATCAAATGCTGGCTCTTAACCAGTATCACTGCATACTGTGGACATGTCCATGTGGCATAATCATCCCCTGCAGCAGGCATCTCCTCTGGTTCATTGAAAAAAGCACCTTCTCCACTGCTACATCTGGTACTTCCTCCTCCTGAATTTCTCTGTTCTGCTGGAATTGTTTGTATGTCAACATGCTGTGCAACACTGCACACACAGCAGCAATTTTACTGCATCTTAAGACACCGTATCATGCATCTCCTGAGATATCCAGAGAGTAGAAATGGGCATTGCAGGCCAAAAACATTTTTGGCAATGCCATGGGTGTGGTATAGAGAGTTGTTGTAGGCATTGTTTATGATAGTCAGTGGGTTTCTAATGGGTGTAATTAGCCATGGCACCATGACATATCCAACATCACTAATAAGGGGTGCCTGTGGAAAGTCACCCTGCACATACAGCTGGTGTAACCTGTATGTGTGCCAGATATGGGGGTTGTAGACATAGACACTACCCAGTTAGCTTGTAGACTCAATTAATTTTGTACCTTCTGCATTGCAGACCAGCTGGCAATTGATGGAATGAAGCCCCTAATGCTTGATAAACCATTGTCCTTGGTCCCCAGAGTGGGCCTTTATTGCAGTATGAAGGCAGTCAATTACCCCCAGTGCCTCAGAGAAATGGGCAGTCTCATAAAATACCTTCACAGTGCTGTCTCTGTTCTCTGTTGTATGTGGAAACCACAGATACTCCCCATGCTGTAACATGGCATTGAGTAACTGGTGAAGTATCACTGAGGTAGATGGGTCATTGCAAGGCTCCTTTTGCTAGTATATTCAAAGCTGCACATGCTTTGGTGTTCATAGGAATAGGATCATCAGGCATCCTCCATCTAAATGTAGGGATGACACGTCTCAACCATTTCTTGCATGTTGCTTCTGTCCACACAGTGGCAGTCCACTATAACTGTATCATGTAGGGCATGGCATATTAGCCACAGATGATTGACTCAAAGCTGCTGAGCATGAAAAAGCCTAAAAGCAGCAACATCAGCCTCTTGCATATACATATTGACTAATGTGGTGGCTACCTCCCTAGGTGTTTTTGTATTCTGTCTCCAGTAACTCCAAGATTTTGCTGTGGTCAACCACCCTGGCACTAGCATTTCTCCATGCAGAATATATATCTTTCTGAATCACACTGGTGACTCTCCCATAATGCTTACCCTCATTTGCATCTGCCTTTGCCCTCATTTTAATATTACTGTTTGCATATTATCTAGGGTACGAGATATTTAAGCTTTTAAAATCAGGCTCAGTTTGTATCTGAATTGCTCCCACCCAGCCTAGGGCTGCGCTTTGCACAAAATTGGTTTCTGGATACATATTAGGTTGCATAAAATAAAAAAAATAAAAATGAGTTATACAAATATGAACATTTTAATTTTACACGAGCTGAAAATATTGTACATAGCTGATGTGTCAGTTTATTTTAGTTTGTAGTTTTTTTCAATAAGCCAGTGATTAGTTTTTCTCAGTAGATTGTTAACATTTAAGGGCAAATATATGACAGCTTCCATGTGATATTCACTTCAGTGTTCTGTATTCATCAAAGTACCACATCTTGCCAAAGATGTACTGTTTTGCATTGTTTGACAAATGCAAATAAGCTGCAAAGGGAATGTATTTAAACATTCCCAATGTCTAATTAAGAAGATATTTACAATGTCCCTGCAAAACTGTATCTACAATTTCCCTCAAATTTCTACCATTTTCATCTCACCCAAAATCTGTAAACTGTTTTTTTTTAAATGTATACTTTTATTTCAACCAATTTATTAACATTTCATGAGCAAAAAAATAAAATAAAATAAAAAAAAATATATAAAACTATTGGAGCACTAAAACGTTCAGTTAATCTATTCTAACTCCAAGAGGTAGAATTAACATAATTTACTACACCATTGTGATGGTATTTGGTTCCTAATTTAAATGTACATAGTGCAGATTTGCAGTAGCACATCTAGGGTACAGAGTTCATATTATTCAGTAGTATTTAAGTAAAAAATCCATAACTACAGATTTTTTGTTGTAACCTGCAAGTTTTAATGTAAAAATGAAAATGACCATTGTGTCTGTATTCAAAAAGTTATTAAGGTATTAAGACCCAGAACAACGGCATCTTAAAATATTGATATTTCTTGTTGGAAAGTAGCTTAACAGAAGGAACTATATTTATTAACATACATAGTCCAAATGACAAGTATTTTAATATCATGCCAAAAAAGCAGACAGATCTTACAACAGACTTGCACAATTTGGGATATATTGAAAATAAGGAACAGCTATGAGTTTTGACTAGCAGTTAGAGTTAAATTGTCATTGTACAAAAATATATATATATATATAATATATATATATATATATATATTATATATATATATATATATATATAATATATATATATATATATATATTATATATATATGGAAACACTTTATAACCTCGAATTACTGAAATGTCGAATTTCAGTATTTCGAGACTATAAAGCCGAATGTTAAAAATAGCGAAAGGTCATAATCGCGAACTCGAATATATGTCGAATTTGCGGTTATGACCTTACGCTGCGTAATGTCCGGGATTGTGTTTTGATGGTGCACGGTGCCGTGTGTGGATGTAGGTGTTATGTCAGGTAAGTGTTTTCTACAGGTTTTGAGTGGGAGTTAGAGTGTGTGCGAGTGTGCTGATGTGTTTGATGTGTGTGTGAGGAGTTGGAGAATGTGCGTGCGTGAGTTGGCTTTTGTTTTGTGTTTGTGCGATCTCGGAGTTAGTATATATAAGTAGGGGGGGTGTGGGGGGTGCAGGGGGGCTTGCCCCCTGCTTATGTGTGTATGATTTGTGTATGCATGTAGTTTTGTTTGTTTATGTTGTGATGTGGGTGTTGTGGTGTATGTGTGGTATAGTGTGTGCGGTGTTTTCGGTGTTGTGAATTTCGTGTTTTTTTTTTGTGTCGGTGTTTTGTGGATTCTGTTCTATAGTGTCAAGATACTGAAATTCGATATTTCAGTATTTCGAGGTTATAAAGTGAATCTATATATATATATATATATATATATATATATATATATATATATATATATATATTTTTTTTTTTTTTTTTTCTGAGTTACCCTCTCAATTTATTTTATATTAATTACTCAGTTACATATATTTCCTCTATAAGTCAAGCTGTTTTGTAACCCGAAACATGGGACAAAAGATAAAAAGTTATAAACACTATACAATACATTCTGCCTGTTGTCTTCTATGAGAAAAAGCTAAGATAAAGGCTGTCCAACAATGCTATCAGATGGCCTGCTGACAAAATATGATGCTCAAATGTATTGCATACTTGTGCCAATTTTTTTACTTACACTGGACACCTTTTCTTATTACAATTATTATGTTAATCAAAATGTTCAATATTAAAGTCATGAGTAGGATTTTCCCATGAAATAAAAGCAGCAAAGTCCCAAAATGCAGATGATCTCTACTGGTGACTTAGCCATTACTGGACAGACTGCTTTGCTGCTGGATAGGGGTATAGTCACAAGTATGGACAGAGACTAGAGTCTGTCATCTTATCAAATAATACTTTACTTGTTGGCTTACAGCTTAGTGCCTAATTGCTGATTTAGCAGACACTAATGTTAGCTCCACTGGGCAACTTCTGGCTAAACACTTTGCAAATATTAAGTTTTATACTGTTGCATGTAAAATCCGCTGTGGTGTTGCTGCAGTAGCATTGTCGCCTCACAGTAAGACGCTGTCCAGTTTGATTCTCAACTAGAGCGTCTTCTGTGTGGAGACATGCGTGAATGGGTGTACTTTCATTGAAGGTTGTGCGTCAGGGCTGGCAACTCGGCACGTAAAAATCAACTGCCAATCATTAGCGGACCGGAGTTCCGCTGTGGTGACCCCTAACTGGGAAAAGCCGAAAGACACATACATACATACTGTTGCATGTATAATATGTAGTAATACAAAATAATGAAAACCTGGGATACCTGTAATAGATCCTTCTCAGTTTTATGTATTATTAGTGTTTTAGTTGTATTTTTGTCATACTTTGTTTATTCCATGATGTCCTTCTATTCCTATGTTGTAGTATTCTTGGTGTGGGATTTCCTGCCTTCAGGAGACTCGTACATCGGCTTCTATACAAAAGCTTCAGCTTGGCTGTTGCAGCTGCGTGAGATGTCACACATAGGACCATAAACCAGGGACCTTAAGTGTGACATCTGCACGCACAATCCTCAGAACTTTTCAGCCACAGATGACTTTGCATTGTACGATCTCTCTCCAGACGTCGGATTGTTTACAGATAAGTAACCCATTGGGTTTTTTACATTTATAATTTTTTACCAGTCTTTCGCATTGCTTAGGCTTGGTTGTTGTAGCTTTCAGCTGATGTCAGGGAAAAAGGGAAAGTGCCAATGCGAGCACCAAATTCCCCATAAGTTCGCCCATGACAAATGCATTTTCTGCTTAAGTCGGGAACACGATCATAATGCCTGCTCTATTTGTAAATCTTTTGTGCCTAAGACCTTACGTAGCTGTCTGGCAGCTTTAAACCTTTACTTTGAAAACCAATGCCTCAAACGGCTGGCTCTAAGGATGGATCCTACTTCAGAGGCTGCCCAAGAACCTCCATGTAAGAAGGCCAAGATGCCTAGGCCATCATCACCTGCCGCTTCGACCCGGATGCCCCGCCAACTACCAATGTAGGAGTTGAGGAGTGCTCAGTGGATCCGGCGGCTCCATTGACCTCCCTCACGGAGGCCGCTGCACAGCCGATGTCCGGCACGTCCACGGAGCTTTCTCAGACACTGACGCCTGTCAATGTCAAGGGGGAACTAGATTTGGTGGTTCCTTCGACCGGGATCCAGACTTCAGATACAGCCGCTGCGAAACCCAGCTTTAGACCGACTCCAACCAAAAAGAAGCTGAAAACAAAACATATTACTCCTGCTTCTGAAGCCCCTCCAGACTGGGAGGCCTTCACCTCTTCTCTTACACAGGCATTTATGACCCTTAGGCCTTCTGCCTCACCCACAACTACACTGCCTCTGTTAAGCCCTAGGCCTACCTCTACTTCTTCTATTTCCATGGCTCCCCTCCTTGAGGAAGAAGAAGAATATGAATCTACCTACTTTTCCTCCGATGAATACAACTCTTATGCATCCCAAATTGCCTCTCCCAAGGAATATTACTGTCCTGATGAGGATTCTGTGGAAGGGGATTCTCCACCTGAAGACATTATATTTGGCGAAACCATCACCAAAATGAAAGACTATTTCAAATGGAATACTTCACAAATGACAGAAACCCAAAAAAGATATTTTGAACTGCTGCAAGTGGAGTCCCCCTCCCCTTTAGCTATACCCCTTGTTCTTCCTGCATATTTAGATGCCTTCATTGCAGCCTCTAGAACTCCTGACTCACAGCCTCCTGCACCTAAGCACCCAGACCACTTCTACAAGGTGCCAGAGGAACAAAAATTCCTTATAAATCTACCCTTAGCAGACCCAGCAGTGATTGCCACTGTCCCTGATAAACAGTCTAGGTTGTTACCTTGCCTTCTGCCTCCCTATTGCACACGGATAAAGACAGCAAATCCATGGATAGGATAGGCAAGAAGGTGTACACTTCCTCCACTTTGGCCTTCAAAGCCATTAACTATCAAACACACATGACCAAGTATGCCCTGGACTTAGTATCCCAAGCCACCTCTATGCTGGCTTCAATTCCTGACAGTCCCATTAAAACGGAGATCTCCTCCAAATTGTCCTTAGCGCTTCAAGTGGCTAGACACTCTACAAGATGCAGCTACAATGCTGCAGAAGCTTCTGCTCACTCTGCAGCATCAGCATCTGTCCTTAAGAGATATTCCTGGCTTAGACTACAGAATCTGGCAGAAGACTTCAAGTCCAAAATCTTGGATGCCCCCCTGGATCACAACTTCCTCTTTGGAAAGTAATCTGCAGACCTATTTAAGAATCTGCAAGAAAAAAGCAAAGAATTGCAGGATATTAAACATCTCCTGGTATCCCCTATACCCAAATTTTATAGGAACTACCTGGCTAAGACTACCATTGTTAGGCATAACACGCATTCTGCTGCCTGCTCCTCCAGACCCAGAAGATGAACTAGAAGATATTTTTCATCCAGGCCTACTGGCCCATCTCCTCAGCCTACACAACCCTTTCAGGACAGGGGAGGTCCTAATAATGCGTGACTGCCTTGCTCATCTTCCCCTCTCAGCTCGCCTTACCCACTGTCTCCTCTTCTGGCAGAAAATCACCGCAGACCAATGGTTATTAACCATTATTCAAAAAGGATACTTTCTATCCTGGAAACAAATTCCCTTCTGGAAGGGCATTCCATTTTCCCCAAAAAAACAATGCCATCTCCTTCCACAAATTCTGTCAAACCTGCAACAACAATGCACAATAGAGCCTATTCCCACAGGACAAGAAGGAAAGAGATTCTACTCCCTTCCTGGTCCCTTGAAAGGACGGTCCCTGGAGACCCATTTTGGATCTCTCCTTCCTAAACCTTTACCTGCAGGTACCATCCTTCAAAATGCTGTCACTTCCCACTCCCTTACCCCTCATGTCCTCAAATGCTTTCATGGTCACCTTAGATCTAAAAGATGCTTACCTGCACATTTCCATCAAGGCCTCACACAGACATTTCCTGCGTTTCTCTGGCCCATCCTTGCACTTCCAATTTACGGCCTTGCCCTTTGGTTTATCCACTGCCACAAGAGTGTTTACAAAGTGCCTAGCTCCAGCCATTGCCTTCTGCAGGATCCAAGGAATCCAGATTTACCCATATCTGGATGACATCCTTATCCTAGCACAGTCCGAAGATTCCCTCTTAAGACATCTACACTTCACTATGTCCCTACTACAAAGTTTAGGGTTCACCCCAAAACTCAAGAAGTCCTCCCTGAACCCAGACAGGGACAAGATATTCCTAAGTTACAGAATCAATACAAAATTAATGAAAGCCTTTCTCCCACAGGACAAGGTTCTATCTCTAACTTCCCACTTCCAGGAAGTCTTGCTCTCCCAGACAGTCACTGCAAGGCAATTCCATCAACTCCTGGGATTGATGGCAGCAACCATTCCCGTACTACCATTGGCCAGAATGCATATGCGAAAACTGCAATGGTACCTAAAAAATATCTGGTCACAACACCGGAGTCACTTGGAACACACTATCCCCCTTCTTCCCTGTTTAAAGAAGGAAATCTTTTGGTGGATCCAACAAGTACAACTAAACCCAGGGCTTCCACTGCAGTCCCCTCAGCCAACACAAATATTGCATACAGATGTCTCAGACTCGGGTTGGGGAGCCACCTTGCACTCTTATAAAGTCCAAGCTCAGTGGCAACCTCCCATGAAAACCAAACAGATCAATGTAAGGGAGATGACAGCAGTTCTTTTAGCTCTACAGACCTTCATACCCCTACTGCTACCAGGTCCTCTTCTGATAGTGATGGACAATACCACTGTAATGTGGTACATTAACAAACAGGGAGGTAACAAGGCATACCAATTGTGCAGGCTAGCCCTACTAATTTGGGATCTAGCATCCCAGCACAACCTATCCCTGTAAGCCAGCTACATCCCTTTGCAAGACAACAAGCAAGCAGACCTCCTGAGCAGAACATCCTCTCCACAACATGAATGAATGCTGGACAGGACAGTCTTCCTAGACATAGTCCACCGGTGGGGCACTCCACAAATAGACCTATTTGTCTCCCCCCAGAACAGGCAGCTGCAGACCTTCTACACAAAGACTTACTCCCTCAAATCCTGGAGAGTAGACGCCTTCAGTTTCACTTGGGAGGGGAAGTTCCTTTACACCCCCCCCTCCCTCTGATTCAGAAAATCCTTCTGAAAATCAGGAAGGACAAACCAAAAATCTTGCTAGTGACTCCCTACTGGCCAAGGCAGCACTGGTTCCCCCTTCTACACAATTTAGCCAAGAGCAATCACTGCAAGTTACCCCACAAGGTGGACCTTCTGACACAAGACAAAGGAACTTTCCTACACCCACACTTACAAATGCTATCCCTGACTCTGTGGGTGATAAATTACTAACCCCATTCAGACACTACTACTCAGAGGATGTGCTGTCAGTCCTGAGGGAGACCAAGAAACCCACTACTAGAAAATCATACCTTGCTAAATGGGAAAGATTTACTCAGTGGTGTTTGGGACAGGAAAGGGACCCTTACGAGGCTGACACCCCCCTAGTCCTCTCATATATGTATCAACTTATAAAGGATGGACTTTCCTATTCTTCAGTGAAAGTGCACCTGTCTGCATTATCAGCCTGCTTACCTCTAGAGCCTCCCTTGTTAGCCAGGCTACATGTGAAACTTTTCCTTAAAGGGGTCTTACACATCAAAACACCTAAGAAGCCTATCCCTCCTCCATGGGATCTGAACTTTATCCTGGAAAAACTCACCTAGCTGCCCTTTGAACCAGCTAATACAGCCTCTCTACAGTTTTGTATTTGGAAAACAGTACTGTTAGTTGCTATTACCTCTGCCAGAAGGGTTTCCGAGCTACAAGCCTCAATGGCATGCTCATCTTACACCATTTTTCATAGAGACAGGGTCACACTGTGAACTAACCCCTCCTTCATGTCCAAGGTAGTCAATGACGTATCTCTAAATCAATCCATTCACCTACCCAATTTTTTTCTCCTCTCCCAGTAACCAAGGAGAGAGGATACTCCCTAGATGTCCACAGGCAACTGAGATTTTACCTAAGACATTAGGAAATCCAAACAGCTCTTTGTATCTTTCCACCCCAGGGAAGTGGGCAAGGCAGTCACCAAACAGACCATTGCATCTTGGATTAGAAAGGCAATCTGTTTCTGCTACTCACGCCATGGAACCCCCCCCCCCCCTGATATACATATGATTATACTGCTGCTTCAAAGGGCAAGACTGGAAGTAAAAAAAATAAATAAAATAAAACTGCGCTAAATGCACTGTGTTCAGATCAGTGGGTCAAGATGTAAACTTGTGTGTGCATGTATTCTAAGTTAATTCTAGGTTCATAGTCACATGAATTGTTATAAAGCAATGGACATCCACATTTGAGAACAAAAGGCTATAACCTCCGCTAGAAGGGTGTCAGAACTGCATGCTCTTTTTGTTAAACCACATATTTGATATTTCATAAGGATAGGATATCTTTACGTACTAACCCTTCCTTTTTATCAAAAGTTGCTTCTCCAAACAACATAAACCAATCAATAGAACTCCCTGTATTCTTTCCTCAGCATAGCAATAAGGCAGAGTACAAATTACACCAACTGGACATGCACAGACAACTCAGATTCTATTTCCAGAGAACCAAAGACTTTAGAAAATCTGACCAATTATTTTTATCCTTTTCTGATGCAAAAAAGGATCCTCAGTTTCAAAAAACACTCTTTCTAATTGGCTTTCAAATTGTATTACTTTTGTCTACAAATCTAATAACAAGGATCTACCTTTCAAAGTAAATTCCACTAGAGCATTGGCTACATCTTCTGCCTTCCAAGCCAACATTCCCATAGATAATATTTGTGCAGCAGCTACTTGGTCTACTCCATATACTTTTATTACTCATTACAAAGTGGATTTGACCTCCAGGGACAGGGCATCCTTTGGTTCCATGGTGCTTAAAGGTATACTCCTGTGAGTCACCCAGGATAAAGGTGCTAGGGACGCTGTCCCATCATTGTAAGTATGAAGGCGAGAAAGGACAACATAACATAAAGAAGTTATGTACTCACCATAACGTTCCATGTTTGTTGTCCATCTCACCGTTCATTCTTATGAACCCTCCCTCCTTCCCCCTTCCAAAGACTTCTTGTGAACCTGGAAGATTTCCGCTAACTCAGGGGCTCTTTGTCTCAGCTTGTTTCTCCTTGCAATATTTTTTGGTATGGAGTTACACATTGTTTATATGTATATGTGTGTAGATATGTATATAGTGTACATATTGCTCAGTGTTAGCAGCAAACAAGATCTGGGGAATTGCACCACTGCATTGTGGGATACCTTCTTGCCATGAGCCAAGTTTGAGATCTTCAGCTAAGTATTCAGCTGAGTCGGAGCCGAGGATCGGCTCCGAACCCATCATTGTAAGAATGAATGGTGATATGGACAACAAACATGGAACATTATGGTGAGTACATAACTTTTTTTTAAAACCATTTTAGTTAAAACCAGAATACAAGCAATAAAAAGACAAAGTATCACAGCCTAGCTGATCTTAACTTCAATACTGGGACTATAGACACATTTTCATTCAGTCAAGGTGGTCTGCAGGCTTCCAAAACCAACTGCCAGAAAACTTCAATAACTTCTGTTTTGTTTTCCAGTCCCCTCCTCGAGTGTCATGTCGGATGTGTTCAAGTACAAAAAACATAAAAGAAGCTTCAGTGTGTTTAAACAAAGCATTATTAGCATCTTGCTTATGGATGTCATACATATGTTCTGTAGCCTTCTTTTTAATGCCCTCTCCGTTTTCCCCACATAAAAGGAGGGGCATTTTTTTACAAACTGCCAAGTATATATCCCCTTTAGCATCACAATTAACAAATGATTTGCTTGTCAAAAAGTTAACCCTATCATATAAAAACAAATTTTCCCCATTAAACATATGGCAGCGTTGTGAACACTTTCCACATTTATATGTACCATTTCTTCTTGTATTTTCCTTCCTAATCTCTGAATTCTTTTCCAGTATTCCTTTAATATTTCCATCCTTTCTATAAGTAAAAATGACTGGCTGTTGGAAAATAGTATTTAAATCAGAAAATTTAGAAAAAAATTCCAATTCTTTTTAATTATTTTTAATCAAACCAAAATAAAAGCACCACTAAAATTATTTTCATCTTTCTTTTTTTCTTCCCATACTTGTGTCCTCAGACCATCCAAATTATTCATTCCTAAAATAGGACTAAATCTGTCAGATCTGCCCACCTTAACTAACCATAATTTCGTTCAGCATTTATTCTGGATATTTCCTTTCCAGAAACATTTGTTTTAACTTAAAACATTCATTCTCAAAATCTTCCACTTTAGTAGTCATCCTGGATATTCTTATGAATTGACCCTTCACTAAGTTTCTTTTTTGTTTATATGGGTGAGCACTTGTGCAATACAAGTATGGATTGGAAAATGTTTCTTTTCTATACACCCTGGACCCAAATGTCTCGTTATCATAATCTTTGTAAATAGTGACATCTTGGCAATTCACAGCTTCCCTTGTAATATTACATGTAAATTTAAGAAAGTCAGTAATCGTATTAATATACTGCAGAAACTCAGTTAGTTTCTCCTCACTCTCAATCAAAAAAAAAAAACCATAAATCATCAAGGTACCTCTTATAGAGGCACCAGCAATTCTTAAATGGTGAACTCAGTAGAAATTTCTTCTCCCAGGTGTTCAAACGATGTTAGCATAACTGAGGGCACAACATGCCCCCATAGCTATACCTTTTGTGCTTGTATTCTGGTTTTAACTAAAAAAGGTTTTAAACATATATTTTTCTACCTGTTTCAGGTTAGATAGGATTTGGTGTAGGGTTAGGTTTTATATTTTTTTTCTATTTAAATGTTTTAGGACTAATTTATCTGTTGAACCACTAGATGCTGATATTACACCCTTTATGTATATGCCTCTGTCCAATATCAAATTGAAGTATACGTTTTAATAGTTTTGTGGAATGTGGTTTTAAATAGATGCATTTGTTTTAATATCAGATCAGGTCATAATTGTGTGTGTATATATGTGTGCATATATTTAATTCATGTGACAGTATGTTTTTTATATATGCTTAAGTATTTTCATGGTATGTGATTTTTACTTGGTTTTTATGAATATTTTTGAGACCAAGATAATGTTTGAACAAATGTGATTGGTTAATTATTTTTTAAATGAGTATTTAAGGGAATTGGTTTCATTTTTTTATGGATCATCTGAGGAAGTTCCATTTGGAATGAAAAACGCAGTGAGAAAGTTAAGCATTTAGTGTGATAGTCCAGTGGTTCATTTCTTCGTGTTTTTATTAAAGGTTAGCACTCTCGTTACTCATTGCAGCTCCTGGTGCTTCAGTTTGACTGGTCTTAGTTGGAGCTTTGCTTTTTGGGGCACCCTTGTCTCTATCATCATATTTTGCTGATGGCAGCCCTTACTATGTCACTTAGGAGTCAGAAAAGGTGGCTAACAGATTTCCAGTGTGGCTAATGCCAGTATTCATCTTTGGGAACTGCACTAGAGCCCTCATGCCTTCTTGGGGCTCTGTCACAGATGTTTCTTTTGTAGACAAGTTATACACCAGTCCCTATAAAATGTGATAACTGCACTTGAAGTCTATGCACAGTAAAGTACCAGTACCTTTCTTTACCTTCATCTTCTTTTTCCTCCTAGTCTCTGCCCTAGCACAGTTTCTGTGATTTCCCTAATCAGTGTACATCAGACTTTCCCATGAACTGTTCACTGACATAGCTCGCAGCTTCCTGTCTCCAAAGTAAGGGAAAAGTAAAAAAAATCAGGGTAATGAACCCAGTAATTATGGAATCTTTTTTTTTTTTATTTTGATGCTACTGGAGTATAAGTTGTGTAAATCTTACAGCATATACTATGCAGTACAGAATGTAAAAATGCAAATAGTGTTAGTATGTGACTGATTTCTTTGAAAATGGGGGAAGCTGTTCAAAAATGAAACTAATCTGGTTTTTCACATATGTGCATACTTACAATGCTTACAGCTTAAAAAATGCATTGCATTATTTGGACACTGGCTTTTTAGACTCTATCCCCCCAGATTAAAATTGTGAAAACAGAAAAAAGGTCATCTACTTTTAAATCCATGTGAGTAGAACTTCATTGTAATCTTTTAAGTAGATAATCATCAACTGCCTTTTGAGCTATTGTCTTACTTCTGGATTGTGCACAAAGGAAAACATTTACGAAACATATCTCAAACTGGATTCCATTTTGCCTGAGAAATTGCAGCTTTTTTTTTTTACTTCTAACGTAAAATTAAACAGAATTCAGTACATCTCTGTAACTACTGATAGTGATAGATATAAATAATCTGTTAGAATTTTTATGTCATCTGCCTGGTTAAGCAAACTTATTTCTATTTTAATTTTGCAAGTTTTTAGTTACTTGTTCTTTCGAATTTACCAAACAAACTGCTTAATTTTATTTTATTCCAAGAAAAAAATATATATTACTTTAATATAAATGCTCGTGGCTGGTGATTTATTTAGGTTCGTAGGTACTTACTAGGCTATTGACCTGTGAGGATTTTAAGAAGCCTAGCCTTCCACTCCAACTGTAGTTTTTAGATCTTAGATCTTACATTTTGTTTATAAATAATATAGAAGGAGGACAGTACAAGGATATGTTGGGACAGTTACTTGTTTCCCCTATCCATGAGGGACATGGGTGCTAAACTGGGGTGAACTTGTGGTTTCCCATCCATTCATCCATTTACAATTTGAATAAAATAAGAGAATTACTTTGCTTTATGTGGCATGGAGGATGGTTCCAAAGAGGCGATATCCTCTGTGATGAATGTACTGTTATTATTTTCTTAAGAGTATATGCATTGGAATAGTGCAAATAGTGTGCCAGTAATAATTGACTTCAGCCTTTTGAGAAATTGCTGCTCAAGCAATATGTACTATATGGATCTTTATTGCTTGACTGAGTTTAAGTGAAAACAGTGACTTTGTTCTAAATTTGCTATATAGTTGTCAAGCTGGTTGCAATTGTAGTGCAAAGAAAAATATGGAATGGAATTGTTTATGCTAGAAAGCTGTCATTAATTCTACCCTGGAAAGTATTGTGTGTGTTTGTGCTCAAAATAATATTGGTCAGGTTAAAATGATTGTTGGTAAGACTGTACTAGAACAGCTGTAAGGTGTTAAGTTTATCTTGGCATGAGAGATGTTAGTTATTACCTGAGACAGCAGTATATATTTACCATATTCTGTTTAGGCCAATCACCCCTCATATATTATGTGATGGTAAACAATATGCATGCTGAGTTTACAGTCCCTGACCCTCACAAATTAGTTGGTGTCAGTGGTGTGGATTTAAAAGCTTTACTCCTGCAGGTTGCATATTAATTGATAGGAGCAGGTGGGATTTATACACCCACTTGCCATGACATTCACATAAAGAATTGTATCAATATTTATTTTTCAAAAGAAAAAAAAATGTTTTTATACATAGTTTATGGCATTATTTATGGAATTTAAATCATATTGCCTTATCACAAAACATAAGGCACAGAGGAAGATTGTAAGACACACTCTTATACATTGAAGTTGTGCTTTCATAGATTGTAGCCTATTTTGGAGTTTAAAATTACTACTGTCTGACCATGATGAATTATTTTTCGATCTGAAGTAGTTACTTCATTTGATCTGCAACCTGTGGGTAGTCGGATCCGACCTCGGATCCGAACTGGCAGCTTTCCAAGCTCCAAGATCCGAGCTGCTAGCTCCTCCCCCCTACCCATAATCCCTTACTACCAACCACATTACCTCTGATCATTTTTTACCGCGGCTAAAGACAGTTGCTTCATAGTGAAGAGCTCCTGGCCTGGTGATATTGTTCTATTTATAGACTTTTTTCTTGGTTAAAAATTGTGTGTGTGTGTTTTTAAATATCAAACCCTTTAAAACTCTTTAAAAAAAAACAAAAAAAAAAAAAAACTAATCTTCCCTTAGTTTAACTTTATCTCTCCCCCTCCCCCCCTAGTGTTTGGGTGTGTGTGTGTGAGAGAACTTTATGGCTGAATCTAAGGCCATGTTTTCAAAATGTACTGAGTGTGGCCACAAGCTTTCCCCAGCTGATGGCCACACTCAGTGCATTTTGTGCCTCTGGGCAGCACATCTATCAGAGGCCTGCCAGATATGTGCGGCCTTCAACCCTCGGGCACTCAGGGACAGGAAGAACAAGCTGATCCTGGCGGGAAAACTCCCCCAGGAATCGGCTTCTTCCTCTCCCAGCCGGGTTCAAGCTACTCCTGTAGCTTCGGCGCCGGCTACTCCCTTAGCTGTACCCGGGACTCAACCTCCCTTATTGGGTACCAGCTCTGTGGAGTCTAGTGCTTCTTCCCACAGGGAGAAAAAGAAGCACAAAAACAGAGAGGGTCACAGTTCAAAAAGGCGGGCCGAGTCTCATCCCTTGGCTCCGCCTGAAAAAATCCTGAAGTCCCCTGTGAGGGTCTCCGGAGCCTCCTCCTCTCGGCTCCGCTCACCTTCTTTTTCTCCGGAGCCAGAGGAGGAGGATAGGTCTCCCTCGAGGTCTTCGAGGTGGCCCTCCCAGCCTGCCTCGACTGCCTCTTCGCGGTCTACAAGGAGCATCTCCGAAGCAGACATGGATCGGATGATGCGAAGATTTCTACAGACCCAGATGCAGATGGGGATGCTCTTGCCTCCCCCCCTTTGGGAGGGAGTGCAGCCCCCATTTTTGCCCCGATCGCTTCTTCTTCGACCCGTTTTCGGGTCTCGGAGTTGTCGGATCCAGGCCCTTTCAGACCCGGGGAAACATCGGTGCCGATAGCGATTGTGTCTTCCACGCTGACTATACCTTTGAGCTTGTTCGATCTGAGCTCTCGGGGCCGAGGGTTGAGCATCAGATCTGAGGGGGTGGTTGTGTCTTCGGCGCTGATTGGGTCGGAGCACACCACTACCTCGGGTCCGATTGCTTCGGCTCCGACCCCAATCCTATCCTCGGAGCCGAGGAGGTTACTTTCTCAGGCTGGGGACAGTGAATCTCCCTCGGCTTTTGAGGTAGTGGAGAGGGTACTGTCGAAGTCATCCAGGTCCCTGACCGGGCCTTCGGATCCACCCATACCCCCACTGTATCAGGGTCTGTCTTCGATCATCCGTCCATCTGGACAGCCTGCCCAAAGCCTCCAGTTGGTTCCTATGGAGGAACAGCACCCTGCGGACGAGCCCTCTTCGGACAGTCCCGCCGAAGAGGTGCCTCGGAAGCATCAGTGCAAAAGGAGGCACCTGGACTCCCCCGAGTCCATTACCACAGATACGGATTTGGATGATACAGAGGGCTCCCCAAGGTCACCCCCTGAAGATGTCTCCTTCGGAGACATCATGGAAATGTTGCGTATAAGAGGGGGGTGGTCTGCCCAAAAGCCCTCCCTGGACGAGTCTGTATTTCTGGAGGCCTTTGAGGCAGGCCCATCTACCTCCTTGGTGTCCCCCCAGCCGACCCCATGGTGGATTTAATTACCACTAGGGCTTGGAAGGAGCCCGACACTGTGGAGCCTATCCCTAGACGCCCAGACAAGGTCCTCAGCCCTCCCTCTGATAGACCTTCTTGGTCCAAAGGCGCGCCAGTTGATGCTATGTTGGTGGCGGTGGCCACTAGGAAAGAACTTGCCCAAGAAAGTTCTTCGGTCCATCCGCCGGACAAGGAGTCTCGGGCATTGGACCCTATTGGGAAGCGGATGTTTGCTTCAGCAACCTTTGCCATAAGGTCACTGAACTACATGGCACACATCATTAGGCTACAGCGTGACTTAATTAAAGAATACGCTGCAGCCCCTCCGGAGTCCATGTCGGTCCCAGACAAAAAGGTTTTTGAGACTCGAATGGCCACTCTAAAATCCATATCAAACACATCTATGCGGCTTCTTTCCCATGCCATGGAAGGAGCCGCTAGAGCTAGCGGAGCTGGAGTGGTCTTGCGACGTCACTCCTGGCCCCGCCTTTGCGACTTCACGGAACCCTTTAAGGCGTCCTTCGCGAACGCCCCTTATGACGGTTCGGCCTTATTTGGCTCAACAGTTCACAACACGCTGGTCCAAAACGAAAAGAATGGGAAAACGCTGTCGGCCATCGGAGTCCACTTCTCTAGCCCCCAAAGATCCTTCTCCAGGAATCAGAGGGGGCAAAAGAAGCTGTGGTTCCATAAATCTCAGCAATCCCGTCCTGCTGCGGACAACTCATCCTCTAGAGGAAGAGGAGGACAAGGTGGACACCGGCCCAGAGGCACAGTGGGCCGCGTAACTTCGGGTCTAGAGAACCTTTCTCGGACAGACCTGCGCAACAGCTCTGAGGGCTTGCCCAACTGTCCCTCTCTGGAGACAGTCAGGGGGCGATTATCGGAGCACCTGTCAAACTGGGAGTCCATTACAAAGGATTGATGGGTGCTCCGGATTATATCCAGAGGTTACACTATACCATTCACACCCCCCCCAAACCCAAACATCTCCCCGATGTTCCACCCCATCAAAGGGAGTCCGCAGCTCTGGAAATTTCAGAGTTGCTAAGAAAAAGAGTCATCCAGCCCGTCCCCCCAGATCAGTCCGGGTTGGGTTATTACTCCAGGTTCTTCTTGGTGCCAAAGAAAACGGGGGACCTCAGACCCATCCTAGACCTCTCGTCCCTCAACCTGTTCATACCCAAGGAAAAGTTCCGGATGGTCACCCTCCAATCTGTTCTCCCCCTTCTGCGGGAGAATGACTGGATGTGCTCGTTAGACCTCAAAGATGCTTACTACCATATACTAATGGACAGACGATCCAGGAGGTTCCTCCGCTTCCGGCTAGGAGCCAGTCATTATCAGTTCAGGGTTCTTCCATTTGGCCTAACCTCAGCCCCCAGAGTGTTTACCAAAGTCATGGCAGTGGTTGCAGCCCGCCTGAGAGTCCAGGGCATTCAGGTGTTCCCTTACCTAGACGACTGGCTCCTCACCGCCCCCAACAGGCATCTACTGGTTGTGGCGAGAGATTACGCCCTCTCTCTGTTCCGTCATTTGGGCATTTCAGTGAATCTAAAGAAATCCTGCCTGTGCCCCACTCAAGCCCTAGAATTCATAGGGGCCAGGTTGGATACTCGGATCTCCAAAGTGGTTCTTACACCGGTCAGGCTGAACAATTTGTATCGCCAAGTCTTAGACATTCTTCGGAGCCCCGCTCCTCCAGCAGAATTAGTCCTGAGGGCGCTAGGGTCTATGTCAGCAGTGATCGGCCTTTCTCTCCATGCCCATCTGCGAATGCGAGTGTTACAGTGGACTCTCCAGGTCCAATGGTCACTATCGGTCCATCCCTTAGACATGCCGATTCCCCTGAGCAGGGCATGCAGGGACTCCCTTCTTTGGTGGTTACAGGTTCAGGAACTCAAAGAAGTGAGGCCTTTTGTGATTCCCCCAGCCAAAGCCACGTTGACCATGAACGCTTCTTGCCTCGGGTGGGGCGGGCATTACGCGGGCTAGTCCGTCCAAGGCACGTGGACTCCTCTAGAGACTGCATTGCATATCAACGTCCTAGAGATGAGAGCAGTGCTTTTGGCGTTGCAAGCTCTTCATCACCTTCTTCCTCTGGGGACTATTGCAATCCAGACGGACAACATGTCCGTTGTCTGGTATATAAACAAACAGGGGGGGACCAGATCTTACCCCCTGTGTCGAAAAGCCATGAGAGTGTGGGAAGGGGCGATTTCCACCAACTGCTTTCTGATAGCAAAGCACATTCCGGGACGGTCCAACATATTAGCGGACAAGTTAAGTCGGGTATTTCTCAGCCCTTATGAGTGGTCTCTGAATCCGTCTGTCATGAAGCAGATATTCCTCAAATGGGGTCAACCTCACTGCGACCTTTTTCGCTTCTCTCCTAAACACAAAATGCAGCGATTACTTCGCGATAGTTCCCCCCAGAGGGGAATCCCCCAGGGACGCTCTGGTTCATGCTTGGCCGCCCGGTCTCCTTTATGCATATCCTCCTCTTCCTCTGATGATGAAATTCATCCAGAAAGCCTGTCGGTTGGGGAGCAGAGTGATTCTCATAGCCCCATTCTGGCCTCGACAAATCTGGTTCCCCTTTCTGCAGTCTCACAGTGTGGCTCCCCCATGGATTCTGGACCCCAGACCAGACCTAATCTCGCATCCGACGAGATGCCACACTCCGAACCTGGTCAACCTCAGGCTTACGGCCTGGTTGATCCAGTTCCGTTAATGGCTAGGACTCCCGGTATCTCGTCCCCTGTTAAGGCCATTCTGGTGGCAGCTCATAAGCCATCCACCAGAAAGCTCTACAACAGTAAATGGAAACGCTTTTCTATCTGGGCAAAGGATAAGGAATTAGATCCCTTTACGGTTCCTATTCCCACTATCCTGGACTTCCTGTCCCTTCTTTTTAAACAAGGAGCTAGTGTGTCCACCGTTAAGGTCCAGCTAGCAGCCATCTCTCATTATCATGTGGGGGATGGCGTAGATTCTTTGGCATCAGCAAAAATATGCAAGACCTTCCTAAAAGGCGTGTTTCTCTTAAGTGTTTCTATTAAGTCGGCAGTGCCTCCATGGGATCTCACCCTGGTCTTACAAGCATTAACAAGACCACCTTTCGAGCCGGCGGCCTCAGTGCTATTAAAATTCCTATCTTGAAAAACGGCCTTTTTGGTCACTATTACTTCAGCCAAGCAAGTCTCAGAATTGCAAGCTTTGTGCATTAAGCATCCATACCTTATTTTTCACAAAGATAGGGTGGCCCTCAGGACTAATCCTTCTTTTCTACCTAAGGTAGCCACAGAGGCTAACATTAATCAGTCTATTAACCTTCCTGTTTTCTTCCAGAATTTCCAAAACAAAGGTGAATACACATTGCACAAATTGGATGTACACAGACAACTACGTTTTTACTTGCATAGGACTAAAGATTTTCGCAAGTCAGACCAGTTGTTTGTTTCTTATGCTAAGTCAGCCATGGGCAAACCAATTTCTAAGGTGACAGTGGAAAATTGGATCTCTCAGTGTATTAGACAGGGATACACTTCATCTGGGAAGTCAGCTCCGGTTGACGTGCGGGTGCATTCTACTAGATCTGTGGCTACCTCAACGGCTTTTTGGTCTAGAGTCCCGGTAGACGATATTTGTTCAGCAGCTACCTGGTCTTCTTCCCATACGTTCATTTCTCATTATAAACTGGACATGATCTCCAGAAGTAGGGCTTCCTTTGGCTCCGCGGTGCTTCGGAATATCCTTCCGTAGGGACCACCCAGGGTCTTTAGGTAAGCTGGGGACTCTGTCCCACAGGTTGCAGATCAAATGAAGTAACTACTTCAGATAAAGAAGTTATGTACTCACCATAACGTTCCATCTGAGTAGATACTTCATTTGTCTGCAACAGACCCCCCCTGCCATCCCCCGAACCTAGGTAAGGTATTGTTCCTTTGGAGATTTTTTTCTCTGTCTTTAGCCTATAGGGCAAAATAACCGATCTGAGGTAATGTGGTTGGCAGTAAGGGATTATGGGTAGGGGGGAGCTAGGAGCTCGGATTTTGGAGCTTGGAAAGCTGCCGGTTCGGATCCAAGGTCGGATCCGACTACCCACAGGTTGCAGACAAATGAAGTATCTACTCAGATGGAACGTTATGGTGAGTACATAACTTCTTTTTCTTTTTTCAATAATAATTCTTTATTATTTTTCAACTTGTTCATACAAACATTTGAGCGAAAAAAGAAAAATAGGAAATTTCCAAACAATGCTTCTAACAACAATTCTACAATATATGTACACTATTTATATGAATGCTTCCATCATTTAACAAAAAGCAATAAAGAAGAACATATGAAGAGACTTATCAGAAGGCCTAATATCTTGTAGTATATATGTGCAGGGGGTTACCTGGGCTCGGTACATTAAGCCAGTAGAATATTGAAAATTTGTTCTCAGATCTTCAGATTAGTTATATGTTTGCTATGGAATTGATTAGTAATTTGTGGGCTAATATATGTTTCATCACTAAAATCTTGAAGTTGTCCCATGAAGTTTGAGATGGATTCAACCAATTTGTAGCTATGTAGAGTTTCATTAACAAACAGATATTTATAAGTATGGTCATTTGGGATCTAGATAGATAGTTTGGAGGGATATGTAATATCATAAATTCCCAAGAAAGCATTGAATTTTGATAACCCATCTTTTGGAGTTGAAGTTTTAAAGAATTCCAAAGTTTGTATATACATTTAATGCTCCAGAACATATGAAGGAGGTCAGCAGTTTGATCTTTACAGTATGGGCATTTAGAAGAATTTTTAGAGTTAAATTTATGCAAGCTAAGTCATGTATAGTAAGCATTATTGAGTATCATGAGTTGGGTAAATGTTAACTTTTGAAGAGAGATTGATTTTACTGTTAAATTAATTGCTTTTAATATTTTACTTTTTTCAATTAATGGTAGTTTTTCTTTCCAATAGTTTGACAAAAGAACTTGATTTTGATATTTAAAGTTTTTTATTAGTTTATATGTAGATGTTATGAATTTGGTATCTTGTAGAAGGGCTTGCCATAGATTTGTACATTTCATTAAGTCCTCATTATTAATGCTAAAATCTTTAAAGTAGCTTATGGATAGAGCTTTAATCTGTCTCAATATGACTAAGTATGATTTAGGAAGATTCATTTCCTGTCTTAATTCATGAGTTGAATAATTCAGATATGGGTATATATCAAGTAGAGTTAAATTAATTATAAGTGGAAAATTTTTTAGATCTATTAGTTGATTATTAATTCTCAGGTTGGGATTCCTATGAAAAGGTTGAAAGGTCATCATATGTTGGATAAGATTTAATGATGTAAAGAGATTTTGTAATAATGTTATATATATTTTAATGTGTTCCATTATGGCATATGATTTAAACATGTCTTTTCTTAGGAAAGGTAATGATTTAGGATTAAAATTCAGACATATAGCATGTTTGTAATTCAATTTTAACCAGTTTGGTGACCATTTATTACTACATATATCATAATTAGCAATTCTTAAAATTCTATTAGAATTTATTATTACATAGTATGTTTTAAAGTTGGGTAAGTGTAAACCCCCCTCTATTTTTCGGGGTCATCAATTTGTCGTATGATATTCTAGTTTTCCTTGGTTCCCATATAAATTTAGCAGATTCCGTGTGAATTTGTTTAAAGAACTTCTTGGGGATTAGAAGTTGAGTAGATATGAAGATATATAATAGTCTGGGTAATACGTTCATTTTAATAATTGAGACTAGTGGTGGTAATTTCAAGTTATTCCATCTCCCTAGGTCAAATAGAATGCGATCCCATATTAGTTTAACATTATTGATATAAAAGTCTTTATTATCGGTGGAAAATGTAATATCTAAATATTTAATCTTTTCTTCAGATTTTACTTGCCCTACCAATGGTAAAAGTGAAAAGGGTTTCAGAGTTTTTAAAGGAAATAGATTTTTTTTAAGGTTTATTTTGTAGTTAGATATTACTGCAAAGTCTTCAACTGCTTTTAATAGTTTTTGGGTATCGGAAACTGGTGTTGTACAGTATATATTGAGGTAATCCGCAAAAGCAGCCATAGAGATCTTGGTACCATAAAGTACTGGGGCATTATGGTATATATTTTGTTTAATATGTAAAAATAAAGGTTCTAGATATAAATTAAATAATAGGGGGGATAAAGGACAACCTTGGTGGGTTCCATTTTTAATTTGTATTCTTTTGGAAAAGTTTTTATTGATATATAAAGTTGTATTAGGATTATTATATAATATTTGTAATGTTAGGATAAAATCGTGAGGTATGTTAAAATATGGTAAAATATAAAATAAAAATTTTATGCTAACTCTATCAAAGGCCTTTTGTGCATCAATAATAAGTGCATACATATTTAAGTTCTTTTGACTGGCATAAAAAATTAATGTATGCAGTGTTAAAGTATTGTGACTGGTTTGTCTAGCAGTTAAAAAAATGGCTTGTTCATTAGATATTATTAAATTCGTTATCTTCTTCAATCTGTTAGCTAGAATGGAAGTTAAGATTTTCGTATCTGTATTTAACAGTCAAATGGGCCTATAATTATCTGGGTTTTGAGGATACAAATTTTCTTTAGGCATAAGAATTGTTTTGGATGCATTAAAGTGAGGGTCATTAATTTTATTATTAATTATATAATTAAACATATATGACAGTATTTTACCAAAAGTATTACAAAAAGTTTTATAAAACTCTGCAGTAAGACTATCTGGGCCCGGCGCTTTATGGGATTTCAGCTTTTTAATTGTATTTGTTATTTCTTCAGTGGAAATTGGTTTAATTAAATCTTTCTGGGAGTTATCATCTATTTTCGGGAAATTATTTTTTTGCAGAAAGTCATTATTAATCACATTTGTAAGTGATTCATCTTGATCACCATAAATTTGAGAGTACATCAGTTCAAAGGTATTTATAATATCATCAGATTTCATGTATAATTTGTTCTTGAAATGTATTTCTGAAATTTGAGAGGGTGATTTAGATTGGTTAATAATTCTTGCTAATGCCCTTGATGGCGTTTGAATATGATTAGCATATCTTGCAAGCATTTTATTTTCATGAACGGTCAACCTGTTATTTTGGATCAAGAAAAGGTCTTTCTGACATTTTAATAATTCCGTTTCTGTTTGCCTGTTATGATTCTGGATTAATTCCTGATCTAGTGTTTTAATTTTAGCCTCTAACATTTGTACATCTCTGAGTTGGATTTTTTTATAATACGAGGCTTTTTGAAGGAAAATCCCTCTTACTTGAGCTTTAGTTGCCACCCATTCAATATCAAGTGTATGTTGCTGTCTGTCTAACTTAACTAGTAAGGAATTGAGAATGTTTTGAATTTCCTGGATTATTTCTTCTTTGTTTAACAAGTTTGGATTTAGGGACCAATTATAACCCCTATGTGGTAAACTGTTTCTAAGGTCCTTAGCAAAACTTAATGTTATTTTAGAGTGATCTGATAGATAGCTAGCTTGGATAGATACTAAGGGATCAAGATTAATCAGTGTTTCCGAAATTAGAAAAAGGTCTATTCTAGACCACATTTTATGACAAGTTGAATAAAATGTGAAATTGTTTGTGTTAAGCGAATTGTTTAAATATTTAAAGGGATCATATAATTTGAAGTCATACTTAAGTTCACTTAATGCTAATACTGCTTGACTATTAAATGACCTTTGTGGACTTGATTTGTCCAATTTAGGATTCTGATAGGCATTCCAGTCCCCTCTTATAATTATATAGTGGTTATTATATTGGTTTAAAACAGGATAAAGTGATGCTAGGAAAGACTGTTGATTATTACATGGTGCATATATGTTGAGAAGTATGATGGGTTTATCATAAAGAGTAGAAGAAAGAATCACATAGCACCATCTTCCTTCTTTATCTATTTTAGAATCTAAAATTTTATCTCGATATTGATTTTTTATAATTATCGCAACCCCCGCACTATTAGTTTTGCCTTCCGAGGCTATAATTTCTCTTATCCATTTTTTTCTTTTTAATATCTATCCATTGATCATTGGTCAAATGAGTTTCTTGAAGTAATATAAAACACGCTTTAGCTTGCAGAAATAAATGGATAAATAATTTCCTCTTTTTCAAGTTCTGGAGCCCTTTAGTATTCCATGAATCTATTTCCCACATTCCAAATATTTTATTTTATGTAAGTGTTCTATAAAATGGAGAGAATATGGTAAAATCATTTGAGTTTTAAACATATGTACATTATGGAAGCATTCTTGAAATCCCATCCCGTACCAGTGCTTACCCACTATACCCCTGGACCAGGACATATATAGGTGTTTAACGTAGTAAAACACTATAAAGATTAATAACGTTAACGAATATATATTATGCAAGTTCAAATATAAAAGATAGGTAACATAGAAAAAACCTATATAATCTACAATTATGTCTACAAAGCCTAACCTATACATTCCCTATTGAACACTACTATTCATCTACATCTCTTATTCTATCTGTTGAATTAGAGGAGTCAGAGAAAAAAACCTAATAACAAAATATATGGGTATTATCCTTCGTCTCCATTAAACCTCCAATGTCTACTTTAATAGTAATATTTTAGTATATTACTAGAAATATATTCCCAGATTAATGAAACCGTTATGATCATGAAATATATAACAAACTAGTTTAACCTTAATTATATGTGTACCTACCCGTCAACCTAGAATCCAATATGGGACACTGTCCTCAGCTATAGATACACTAATCATCTTGTATTCGCTCTAAAATGTCTTTCTATTATTTAGAGAAAAGAGGATATACATTTTTAGTAAATCAGACCTATGTAGGTATATAAACATATATATGGTGCGATTAAATAGCCTAGTCCGTAATAGTCTTAGGTCATTAAACAAATGATCATTATTTATGCATTTTTCAGAAAAAACAATTTCAAGTTTAAGAAAAAACTTATTTAAAAACTGGAAAAAAAATTGTATCAATAAATGACAAAAGAGTTTAGCTTTCAAGCTTTGGACACCAAAGCTTTCATAATTATAAAGCTATATAACATATACCTGGTGTCATATATATCCACTAATGTATATTAAAAATATTTTAAATGGTCCTGTCTGCTACTTAGGTGAGACAGAAATCAACAGCAATGCTTCCTACTACTCTACATAAACTAATGTCTACTTAGATTTAGAATCCTACATTAATAACTCTTATCACAGTATTTTAAACTATTTATAAGCTATGTGAATATTATGTGTAACAAACTAGCTATAGACATGTTTTAATTTCTTAGAAAGATTATATAATCTCTTACATTGTGCTCTACAAACTAAATAAAGAAAAGGTGTAACATCAAAAATTATCAGACTTCTCAGTGTGCTTAACCAAAAGATTATCCTGTTATTGTTTAGTAAAGCCCATATTTAGTAATATATATGTAAGTGATTTCTATTGAGGGTCTTAACAAACTGGATTACATGTTAGAAAAGTTAAATCAGTATGAGTAGAACATGATAGTCAACTGGTTACATATATTATGTAAATACTGCTTGGAACCTTATCAATAATAGTTTTCTAACCATTAGTACAAGATCTGTTTTACTCTCAGGTATGCTTCATGCTTTCAGTTATGTCCCTATATATTTACACAGATTAGGTACTTTACTTAGTTCTGGGTCTAATAACTGTGATTTTATGTGCTTATGACAGTAAAAGAGACTTCAATCACAGTTTATTTTGCATTCTCTAGTCCTAGAAACACTTCTTCGGATTTCCGACCATCCATACCGGCTGTTGACTTTGCGAAGGGGGACTCCTTAATCAGACGGACTTCTGGAAGCACCACATCAAAAAACGCACCCTCTGAGGCAACAAAATCATTTCCGCTTCATTCGTGGGAAAGTTAGACTTTGTGAAGGCTGTAAATCTTCGGAAATACCTCTCGGACACCAAACAGCTGAAAACAAAGGTCGTATCTGTTCAAACAATGGCCTAATTCAACAAATTACCAAACAAAGGGAAACCAAGACCTTGAGTTATAGCAGAAGGCGGATCCGACCACGGATGTCATGCCAGTCGCATCGGAAGACCAGACTAGCTCTCTGAAGCAGGCAAACTCCTGAAAACCGCCAAACAGGTACATTTAACTTCTTTTTTTGTTGTAACAGAATATCTAGACCCATCAACTGTAAATATTAATGTATTTGGGTACTTCATTTGAAATTTTACTTGTTTTTCAATAAGAAACTTGCAGTATGGCGATAATGATTGTCTGGCTTGTCTAATTTGCAAAGGCAAGTCCTGAGCCAAAGAAATTCTGTTATTTTTCCACATAATATAGCCTCCATTTTTCTTTACAGTTAATAATATTTTGTTGACATCTTGAAAGTTAAGAATTTTAACATAAACTGGTCTTGGTATATTCGAAACTTGAGATTCTCTCAGGGCTCTGTGGGCTCTCTTATTGTTATTTGTTTTACAGTTTCAGAGTCATTGAATAATGTTGTAAGTATTTGTGTGATAGATGGGATTAGATCATTATATTGTACGGTTTCCGGCATTCCTCTGATGATTATATTATTTCTCCTGGATCTCGCCTCCAGATCAATAATTTTAGCTTGTATAGCGTGAATGTCCAGATCATGTGCATCAGCTTTTTTGGCAAACAATATTAATTTGTCTTTGTTCTCAGTGATTCTAGCTTCAGTTTTATCCATTCTTTCGAGAATTTGACTACAGGAAGTTTGATTAGATAGTTCTTTGAAAGCTTCTTGAATAGGAAGTAAAGCAGTTTTAATATCTTCCATGTTTGCCAGTTGGTCTGGTTTATTTTTATTCCATCATTTTAGATGCTCCTGTTGTTTTGTAATTTTCTGTCTTTTCAAATTTAAATCTTTCTCCGGTGATAGAAGTTCTGAAAGTTTAGTTTTTGTAGTTGTTGTGTCCATATTTTTGTCTTCTTTTGACACTATAGATCAGTACTGGAACTTAATGTAACTTAATTGTGGATAGGCCAACTGTTCTGAGCACACGGTTCCTTTGTTTGAGACTCTCTTCAGAGTCAGTTAATCTGTTATAATCCTGTTAGATTTGTTAATTCTTCAGGTTCATTCACCTCTTGTAGGATACTCAGGTGAAGTTAAAGTTGTTCTTTGCCAAAAATTTTTGTTAAATAGATCATAATATAGCCTCTGGGTTAGATTTTCCTCCGGTTATATGAAGAGCTGTAGATTAGCAGTGTTTACAGAATGGCAGCCATCTTTGAATCCCGATGTATTCTTTTTCAACTTTTGCCCTCCCCTCCAATACAGACCATTATTAAATTTACATTTGTTATCTCTAAAGTAAGTTAGCTTCCACTGAAAGTTCTTAGCATTGGCTTCTGACATTGTAGTACTTAAATGTCTCAAACAACACTCCTGTTCTTTTTCTCCTGTCCTTTTTTTTGGTCTACCTGGTCTAGAGAAGGCTCTGGAGCCTGCAGTTGTGACATAGTGGACGAGTCAGTAAAGTAAATGTTACCTTGACTAATTATTTTTCTTTTCTTTATTGCCTGGTTGATACTGCCTAATTATCTAATGGTGATTCATATGTCAGATTTTACTGTCCAGTAAATTTGCCATCTTGGCTACTCTGAGCTTACTAAATTGTGGCACAATTATTACGACTCAATGAATATTTATCAGCATTATTGTTTATTAAGGAGTATTGCCTGACACCTGAGATCTTCTAATGCCTACTGCCCTAGTAAACACTGGATTTTGTTTTCTGATTTAACATTCCTCGACAAGAGTTTTCATTACTGCCATACTGTAATGTTGGCAAGTGTTTCCCAGTAAGTGAGGATCAGCTTGTCTTCCTTTCTCTTCTGACACAAACTACTTTTCCATCATTTTCCGCATCTTATGACTACTGGGCAACATTAGGATAGCTGCCCATAATTTCTTGTTGCAATACTTGACTTCAGGTATCTGGTGACTAAAACCTTCTGAGTGTCTGGGAGATGAATAATAGTAGACTCCTGACTTAGTTATATCCATATTGGGAGCTAAGCCTGCCCATGAAACACTAGTGGTTTACATTCATTTTTGTAATCACTAGTGTGCAACCCTACAACATTTAGATAGAAAACTGAATTGCAGGTGTTTGACTGATTTTCCTTTCTTCATGGCAGTGTGACCCCAGAGTTGGTATCTGTATGTAGCACAGTTGTGGAGCTGTAGAAAAGCTGACCCCCCCCCCCCAAAAAAAAAAAAAAAAACATTTCTGGGGGTTGTTTTTCCAATTCAGAATACTGTTCACCTTCCCTGAGTTTCCCTCATTTGTGATCATACTTGACTTTCTCAATGACAAATGAGTTGCATCTTGTTAGGGAACATCTGGGTCTGCCTTCCTAAGAAAATGATGCGGAAGTTAGGGTTCCATTTTCATCACTAGTTTCTACCCTTCCTTGCTGCATACTTCCTGTGCTGTTAGGCCAAGGTAATGGATAACTACATTATTCTTCCTCTACTGCAATCTGTAATAATCTCCTGTTTGTATAGGTTTATAGGTTCATAGGTTAATACTTGGCTGTTGATCTGGTAGCCATTTGAATCCAAGCCACGTGATCCCAAACAGAATTGTTAACAAAACTGAGTGGGATGAAGTGCTTTGTACCTAGTTTCAAATCCTTTCCATAAAGGCTTGAGGGGCCAGACCATAGGTATACTTTTGATTTCCCGCACAGTAATTCAGGGTTAAAAAGGGTCAGGGAGACACTGTTCATTATATCTAAGGGAAGTATGTTCCATAAAAGAAAATTCTCTGTGATAGATATCAATCATACCTGTAGGTCCTATTTATGTTTCTGCAGATGTTTAGATTTCTTGAGTGGCTGTTTGAGGTGTTATTAGTTTTGTAGATGTGTTGGAAGTTGCACAAGACCAGTTCCTTCAGGGTCTGCATGCTAGGCAGAGGTCCCCCTCTCAAAAGTCAATAGGAAACAGAAAAGAATGAGTGCAATTTAGGGTGATCAAGGTAGCTCAAGGAGGACATGCCCTTGACATTCTTAATAAGAAAATCCTGTGGTTGTCAAGATTGCTCATGTGCCTAGATAAGTACCTCAGCTTGGATTGACTGTCTCAAGTCAGATTGCCTAGAACATAATCTTTCACTAAATATTCACTCTGATACTTTTTAAATACCTCCTGTCTTATTTATTTTGACTAGGTGAAAGCATAACTTCTGCTAATAATCTCAGACAAGTATCTGAGTATCTGATTGTTTGCAGGTGTTTGTCAAGATACACATTCTGAAGGAATTAACTGTTATCACTTTATCTCTGCTGAATTATTTCAACATAGACAATGTCATCTTATTATTGAAGACACCCATACTTGTTCATGACAAGCATTGCTCCTCTTTTCAAAAAAGCACAAAGGTCAGTGACTGAAAAAGGACACCTAAAATGGGCAGTCATGATAGTGACCAGTGTCACTATGGTGTCTACAAATACTGGCGCAAAGTCTACACTACTTTTACCCTGCTCGGATTAGATTGCAGCAAGGGTGACTGCACTGAAAAAGGAGACAGCCCTTCACAGTTAGACCCATCTGTGATTTCTTGTCCTTCTGTGTATCTTTTTGTGTCTGGGGTGTGTTGCACAGGCAAACAGTCCATGTTCACTGACTGGGTTGGGGATCTGGACTTCACATTGCCTGTATCCAGTACTGATACTGTTACCCTGGGTTGTGCCAATGTTCAGCTGCCATCAGTGGAAAAACCTCAGTCATCTCTGATGTCAGGCAGCAGTATGAACATGCTGAAGGAACCTAATAAAACATGGTTGACATAATGGTTAATATCTTTGCCTCCTATGTGCAAGGTACACGGTTTGATCCTGACCACCACTTAATGCCTAGAAAGAGTTTGCATGCTCTCCCTGAGTCTCTGTAGGGTTCTTCCCTCCTCTCTCCCCCCTGATATAGAGTCACTGGCAGAAGCAGCAGCACAGTATCTATATGATGCCTACTGGGGAATGAGTTGTGCAGATATCTGCTTTAATTAAAAACTGTGGTGTACAGTATCCCATAGACAGGAAAACACAGATCACAGACTAAACACCATTTTGAGGCTTAGGTTCATAGATGTTTACTAGGCTGATGACCACAACATCCTTTTTAAGCCTAGGCATGCATCCCAAATCTCTGACAAGTTCTCATACTTTTGATAAGTGTAAACAGGGTTTTGAGAGATGAAACATTTACAAGCAGTGGTTTAGATGTACCATTTACAGGCTGCCTGTGTCCATTAGTGACATAGGTTCCAAACCATGGATGAATTTATTGTTACCTATGCAATTATCCAAGTTACATTTGAACTGGGTTAGGAAGAAAGGCTTTGCATGAATGAGGAGCCTGTTCCAAACAAGGGGTAGACTCTGGGATACATATCTGTCTCTCCAGCAGGTCCTTTTTATATCATAGGTGAGGTTTAAGTCTAAGTCTTTAGAATGGATAACTCTGGTGCTGCTTGTTTTGCAGATATGCAGGGGTCCATCAAGGCAGGCTGTGACAATCCTTGTATAACAGGCATTGATTTCCCTTCAGCAGCCTATAGGAGACAGAATACAGGGATGAGACCTTGAGGCAGCCTGCACAGAACATGTTACATATACCCTGCATTCTTTTAGTAAGGAACAGCTGAAGATGTTTCAAATGTTGGATGTGCCTGGTAAGGTACATACCAAAGGGAGTGATAGGTCTGATGAATGATGAATACAGTGGAGAAATTTCTTGGACCTAGATGCCATACCTTTGTTTATAAGTTGAGCAACATAGAATGATTTTATCACTACTGTAGACATGTGATGGTCAAAAGCTAGATTACTGTCTATGTTTGCCCCCAAGTCCCTAACTACTGGGTCAACTCTTAGGGGTGTGTTGTTAATATGATAGTTGCCAGTGGGGGGTAACTTCCCAAATGATACTATTATGAATTTCCTGGCATTTTGTTTTAGTCCATGGCTCTGACACTAGTTATGTGTCTGTGGCAGCCCTTTCTGGAGAACATTTGTGCAGGTGGGGGATTCTATGACAGCTCCTAATTTGTAATCATCTGCAAATTTAGTAAGCCAGAGGCCATTGACATTGGCCTTGTTTTCAGTGAAGTAAATGCCAAAAAAGAGTGCTCCCAGGACCAATCCCTGAGGGACTCCACTTGTGACTGTCTTTCTTCTACAAGTAGACTCCCCAATTTTAACTTTCCAGGGTCCTGTCTGTGAGCCAGTTGGCTATCCAATGGGTGATATAAGGGTTTATACCTAACCTCTTGAGTTTGTAAGCAATGCTGGAATGGGGTATTGTGTCAAATGCCTTGGCCAGGTCAATGTAAGCAGTGTGAGCCATTTTGCACTTATTCATTGCTTTGGTGGCCTTCTCAAAGAAGTCCCCCAGGTTGAATAGACATGACCTGCCCATGATGAAACAAATTGGGTTGGGTCCAGTGTCTGGAGGTTTCCTGTGTCATTATTGATCATTTCCATGAAAATTATTTCTATGGATTTGCATATGAGACTACTGAGATTTATTGGTCTGTAGTATCCAGGATCAGTAGATGGCTATGGCCCACCTTTGGGCAGAGGGATTACTGCTGCTGTTTTCCATTCAAAAGGCATGAAGCCTGTTTGGCGGCTGTATTTAAATAGAGCAATTCCAGATGGCCTGTCTGGTCATATTTTATGCTATTTAGAAGGCTTCCTGGGATATTGTCAGAACTCATTGATGCAGTGTTCTAGGCCTTAGAAAGAGCATTAAAAAACTGTTCTCTAGTGGTAGTAGGGGGAGTTATATTTGATGTTGTTTCCTCAGGGAAGGCTGAGGGGGAGAGAAAGGTAAAGTTGAAGCTGAATTTGTTGGCCAGTAGGTTGGATATAACTTCTGGCTCAGTAGAGGTAGCTCCATTAACAATAAGCTATACACACAATTGCATATTCCCTTTGAGGTTGCAGACATAACTAAAGAAAGCCTTGTTGTTGTCTTTGGACTGGGAAGCCAAATTTACCTAATATTTGGCTTTGGTTGACTTTATTTGCTCTCTGAGTTATTCGTTTAGCTTGACGAGAGTGCTTTTATTCTGCTGGGTGCTACACCTCTTAATTTTTGCTGTGATTTTCTTTCTTTTGTTATATATCCCACTGATGTTGTGATTCCACCAGGGTGGCTTGTTTTTTGAGTTAGTTCTGTACTTCTTCCCGGTGGGTAGAGCTGCCTGTATATAGCTATTAACAAGCTTGTATAGGGTCTCGTTGATCAGTTCTGCATAGGCACCAGTGTTCACAGAATTTATGGGGTCTTGCAATTTTGCCAGGTTATCACTTAATTGTTGGATCTTAGCCTTAGAGTAGTTCCTGAATATTCCAGGTTTAGATCAGGCTCCAGGTTTTATTTTTACGTCAAATGTGACAATTTTGTAGTCTGACCTTGCCACTAATTGACTAATGTTGCCAAAAATGGATATGGGTATTTGCTGGTGATATACAGATTGAGGACGTGGACTACTCCAGCCTAGACCAGGGACCCATGTTAATGGTGAGACACGTCTATGTGCTGCTGTTAGCCAATGTCTGTTCCCATAAAGCCCAGCATTCCTGGGTCAATAAGCTACTGGCTAGCCAGTGGCCAGTTGCCCAGCTTGGAGTACCTGGGGCAGTTCTGTTAAGTGAAAGGTGGACATAAAATCAGTCAAACTGCCAAACATGAATGAAGGATTGCTACAATTGGTATAAAATTACTGACAGGACACAGCCTGGAAATGGATGACATGATGGTAAGGAGGAGACAGACAGGCATTCTGTGTGTCCAGTAGACAAGATGGAAGGGCAATGCAACAAAGCCACTTGGTTTGGGATCCAGAGTCTACTACTTAGGGATAGGACAGACTAGAAATGATGTGGGAATTATAGTGATGGAAAGTCTTCTGAAGATAGTAAGGGATGTTATCAGACTTAGAGAAAATTTCATGGCAGTCAGATTCCAGTGTAATGATAGGGCATTATTCATTAGCTCAGCTTATTGCCCCATAACAGGGTTGAGATAGCGAGCAAAAGAGTGCATTTAGGGAGCAGTTGCAGTTCTTGCTACATAACGCAGGACAGTGAGAGTTGTTGATAATGGAGGACTTGAATGCTCATATAAGGACAAACATAAAACAATATGAGGACTGCCTGGGTTCACATGTGTGGGGCAGCAGAAATAAAGCAGGAAGAGGCTATTCTTGACTTCTGTCTGGTAAATGGTTTGATGGTGACCAATACATGATTCAGCAAGAGAAGTAGTCTTAAGCTCACATACAAGAGTGGCTGATATGCAATGCAGTAAGACGTTCTCATCATAAAGGAAGCATATTGTAGTAGATTTAGATTTAGAGATTGTAAAGTCATCAGTTCAAAAGCCAGTCTACAGTATAAACCACTGGTGACTACAATCAGTTGCACGCAGTGATCAGAAAAGGCTCTAAGGTCACTAGAAACATGGATGAAGACTTGGAAGCTGATGGGAGTGAAAGCATAAGAGTTCAACAAAATTCTCAGGGCTATAACACAGCATAAAGAATAAGTAATAAGTAGAGCTGAAGAAATATGTCAGTGTCTCAAAACTGCATTTGTAAAGACTGTACAACAAATGTGCAACCAAGTCAAGTGTGAAAATAAGGCACATAAATAACTCTTGTCATGGAATACAGAAGTCCAAGAACTTATCAAAAGAAACCAGGAGTGCAGGAAAAAGTGAAAAACAGAAAAGATGGACCTGACTAAGGTGTAATACTGGTTGGCTATCAAAAAGGATAAGAGAGCAGATGCAGTAGCAAAGAATAAGGCATCAGAGGCACTCTACATACTTCTAGAAAGTGCTTCAGCAAATGACATAAAGAAACTCCATTAGGTTGCAAGAGAAAGCAGGATAAAAAGACATCTTTCCTTAACGATATGCACAACAACCTGCTCAGAAGTCTACAGGACATCAAAGGCAGATGCAAGGAGCACTTCCAGCAGCTACTGAATGAAGAAATCCCCACAGGTGCTGTAATATCCAAGACAAATCCTATAATGGAAAAAGGAAATACAAAAAAAAAAAAAAAAAAAGGAAACAAGAACAGAACAGAGCAGAGCTAAGGAAAATAAAGTCAGGGAAAGTAGGAGGCTCAGATGAGGTCACTGCAGATATGATCAAGATGTTGGGTTAGTTAGGGAAGAAGGAGCTCCAGAGAATACTCATAGCAGTATGATAACTAAAGAATAAATATTCTAGTGCCAGTGTACAAGAACAAAGGGAACATTTAGAAGTATCAATTTCCTGTCACACTTCATGAGAATGCTGGACTGAGTGATTGATAAATGACTATGCAAAGCTGAAAAAAGTAAGATGGGTGATGAACAGTTTAAATTCATATTTGAATGTAGCACAACCAACCCAATGTTTCTAATGAGACATTTTGTGGAGAGGAAGCTAGAGATGAGGAAATTGTCCAACTGGACATGCCTAGAGTTGGGGAAAGCATATTACAAGGTCCTAAGAATGCTGAGTCAGGCATTCTTGAGATGATATGAAGTCCCAGCAGCACTGGTAGGATTAGTGCAGGCTAT